>NC_053025.1:429480323-429620676 GCF_003073215.2 Triticum urartu
ATGTTTGAATGGTTTCGTGCTTCCTTGTCTTCAACCACCATTGTGTAGAGACTTGGTGATGTAGAGATTGCTCAAGATGTGAGTGATTTGCAATCTCATACATTTAGATTCAACCAAGTACCTACACGGGTTAGATAACATGCAAGGTACAAATATATCCAAGACATATGAATAGCATCATAAGAGAAATATCAAGGATTAGTCATAGGCTCATGCCCCGCATGTATCAAATAGAGTTCCTACTCCAAGTTTGAAGCATCAATGATGTTCAATTCACCTCTCAACCTGCAAAACACTTTATCATCAAGTGGTTTAGTGAATATATCCGCTAATTGCTTATCGGTGCGAACATGCTTAAGGTTAATGTCCCCTTTGGCAACATGATCTCGAATGAAATGATGACGAACTTCAATATGCTTTGTTCGAGAATGTTGCACGGGATTGTGAGCAATCTTAATAGCACTTTCATTGTCACATAGCAATGGAACATGTTTCACATATATCCCATAATCTTTAAGAGTTTGGGTCATCCAAAGTAATTGAGCGCAACATGAACCAGCGGCAATGTATTCTGCTTCGGCGGCGGATAAGGATACCGAGTTTTGTTTCTTGGAAGACCAAGACACAAGAGCTCTACCAAGGAATTGATAAGTACCCGAAGTGGATTTTCTATCAACCTTGTCTCCGGCATAGTCCGAATTGGAGTAGCCAACAAGATCAAAAGAGGACCTCTTAGGATACCAAATGCCAAAATTTGGTGTATGGATTAGGTATCTCACTATCCTTTTCACAGCCTTAAGATGACACTCTTTAGGAGCAGCTTGATATCGTGCACACATGCACACACTTAGCATAATATTGGGACGAGAGGCACATAGATATAACAATGAACCAATCATAGGGCGATAAACCTTTTGATCAACCGGTTCACCATCTTTGTTCAAATCAAGATGTCCACTAGTAGGCATGGGTGTAGTCATACCTTTGCATTCTTGCATATTGAACTTCTTGAATAAGTCCTTGGTGTACTTTGTTTGAGAGACAAAGGTACCTTCCTTAGTTTGCTTGATTTGCAAACCGAGAAAGAATTTGAGTTCACTCATCATAGACATCTCAAACTTCTCCGACATTAGCTTTCCAAACTTCTCACTAAAATGAGGATTAGTTGAACCAAATATGATATCATCAACATAAATTTGGCACACAAATAGTTCTCCATTAACCCTTTTAGTAAAAAGAGTAGAATCAATTTTACCAATTTCAAAGCCTTTTTCAATAAGGAACTTGGTCAAGCATTTATACCATGCTCTAGGAGCTTGTTTAAGACCATAAAGGGCTTTGTGAAGTTTGTAAACATGATTAGGTTTCTTAGGATTGACGAAGCCGGGAGGTTGCTTAACATAAACTTCCTCCTCGATTTTGCCATTTAGAAAAGCACTTTTAATGTCCATTTGGTACAAGGTGATATTATGGTGATTAGCATAAGCAAGTAAGATGCGAATGGACTCAAGTCTAGCAACGGGAGCATATGTCTCACCATAGTCCATACCTTCAACTTGTGTGTAGCCTTGTATAACGCCCTTGATGCGGCTATATCTCCCACGTGTCGAAGTACGACTTAGAGGCATAACCGCATTGAAAGCAATGTCGCAAGTGAGGTAATCTTCGCAAACAACCCATGTAATACATAAGGGAAAGAGATACATAGTTGGCTTACAATCGCCACTTCACACAATTACATGAATAAAGCATTACATCAACCAGTTACAATCAAGGCCCGACTACGGAGCCAAAATAAAAGAAGACTACCCCAAATGCTACACAGATCCCCGATCGACCCCAACTGGGCTCCAGTACTGAACAACTAGAACGAACAACACAAAGGACAAGATCTTCATCGAGCTCCTCCTTGATCTTGGTTGCGTCACCTGCTCGGTTCAACGGCACCTGCAAGCTGGTTTTGGACGTATCTGTGAGTCACGGGGACTCAGCAATCTCACACCCTCGCGATCAAGACTATTTAAGCTTATAGGTAAGGTAAAGGTATGAGGTGGAGCTGCAGCAAGCGACTAGCATATATGGTGGCTAACATATTCGCAAAAGAGAGCGAGAAGAGAAGGCAAAAGCATGGTCGAACAACTATGATCAAGAAGTGATCCTAGAACAACCTACGTCAAGCATTACTCCAACACCGTGTTCACTTCCCGGACTCCGCCGAGAAGAGACCATCACGGCTACACACACGGTTGATGTATTTTAATTAAGGTCAACTTCAGGTTTTCTATAACCGGACGTTAACAAATTCCCATATGCCCATAACCGCGGGCACGGCTTTCGAAAGTTCAAAACCCTACAGGGGTGTCCCAACTTAGCCCATCACAAGCTCTCATGGTCAACGAAGGATATTCCTTCTAGCGGGAAAAACCCGATCAGACTCGGAATCCCGGTTACAAGACATCCTCGACAATGGTAAAACAAGTCCAGCAAGACCACCCGCTATGCCGACAAATCCCGATAGGAGATGCACATATCTCGTTATCAGGGCACACCAGATAAGCTAAGCGTACGGGAGCCAACGTAACCCAAGTTGCCAAGGGACGGCACCGCACGGTGCTCTGGGTTGGACCAACACTTAGAGAAGCACTAGCCCGGGGGGTTAAAATAAGATGACCCTTGGGCTGGCCGACCCAAGGGAAAGAAAAGGCTAGGTGGCAAATGGTAAAACCAATGTTGGGCCTGCTGGAGGAGTTTTATTCAAGGCGAACTGTCAAGGGGTTCCCATTATAACCCAACCGCGTAAGGAACGCAAAATCCGGGAACATAACACCGATATGACGGAAACTAGGGCGGCAAGAGTGGAACAAAACACCAGGCATAAGGCCGAGCCTTCCAACCTTTACCAAGTATATAGATGCATTAATTAAATAAGATATATTGTGATATCCCAACAAGTAAACATGTTCCAACAAGGAACAACATCTCCATGTTCCAACAAGGAACAAACTTCAATCTTCACCTGCAACTAACAACGCTATAAAAGGGGCTGAGCAAAGCGGTAACATAGCCAAACAACGGTTTGCTAGGACAAGGTGGGTTAGAGGCTTGGTTCAACAATATAGGAGGCATGATAAGCAAGTGGTAGGTATCGCAGCATAGGCATAGCAAAAGAGCAAGCAACTAGCAAGCAAAGATAGAAGTGATTTCGAGGGTATGGTCATCTTGCCTGAGATCCCGCAAGGAAGAAGAACAAGTCCATGAGGAAGAAAAACGGACGTAGTCGAACGGGTCCTCACAAACGCGACGTTACCGGAACCAACCCGAAGAAGCAACACCAGAAAGAAGCACACAACATAGTAAACAACCAACACATGAACATGGTATGATATGCGGGATGCGGTATGCGATGCATATGCATGATTTGCAAAGGAACGATTGAACCTGGCCTCAACTTTGAAATCCAATAGTTCCACTGGAAAGGTGAGGTGATTTCGGTTGAAATCGATATAAAGATCACCGGAATCGGAAGCACGGTTTGGAAATGGCAAGCAAAACAAATATGGCACCGGTCTGCGATAATCAGCAAGTGACCAACTAAATGCATCAAGATAAATATGCTACAGCACTCAAACTTGGCAAAAAAATACATGTCAGGAATCCACTCATGAAGCTTAACAAAAGATGAACACTGAGCTATGGCTAATTCATCCATTAACAGGTTCAAACAAGCATGGCAAAAGTGCAAATGATAACAAGTTTCAGACTTAGTGAAATTAACACAAGTCTGGAATTTATCATTAGGAAGCACACTTTAGAGTATGAAAACTACATGCTACAGGAAATTAAAATGTGGAAGCAAGGCATGGCATGAAGCTACTCAAAGCACTTAACAAAAGTCCCTTAGTGACCTTGAGCCAAAAGGGATCAGAAAATACAATTGCAAGCATGTGAACATGGCAAAAACATAAACAGATCTCAGACTTAGTGAAAAAGTGGAGCATGCAAATCAGTTAACGAGTAGGCATGTTTACGAGCTCGATGCACTCACTACAAAGCATGGCATGACAAACTAAGCATACACCCATCAAGAAGACATGTCATAGAAGTTAGATATGGCAAGAACAACATCATAGCATGCACGGATCAATAGCAACATCCTCGGCAAAATCGCTAACAAGTCAACAATCTGCCAGGATTCACGATATAGCAAAAGTAGAGCTCGATTGACTCAAGCTAGGGTGCTCCATAAATGCAAACAAAGACATGGATGGATATAGCACCACAATATTAGGAAAACATCCTTACGGATCATCCTCAAAAGAGGCACGGATCACTAGTAAACAACATGAACATATGGCATACCGACAAAAACAGAACAAGGACTTAGTGAAAAACTAAGTCCCTGAAATCAGCATTACCGATTACGCTACTTTGCAAGCTTGTGCTAGTCACCACAAATATCACAAAAATACATGGCAAGCACCACTGTAAAGATGGAATAGCATATAACAAAACACATGTAGAGCTCATGATCATATCATGCACACATTAATTAGTCAAAAATGACAAATATCTATTTGATGAAACAGATCTGCCAAGTTTATCACATAGCCCTCTTCCAACAGCATTTCGGGCATCAAGATGAACTCAAATGAAAATGATGCAATGAGATGAAATGATGTACTCGTCGAGACGAACATTTTGACATGCTACAGGCACGAATCGGAGCTACGGATGTAGATATACGATGCGACGAAGATTCCAAAAAGTTAGGGTTTCGGGAGGAGAAAGTCAACCGTCGAGTGGATCCAGATCTGAGATTCGAGGCACGCTCCCCGAGGCGGCGATGGAACTCACCGGAATCGGTGAAGATGACGGCGGCCGGTGGCGCTCGGGGCGCGGGGAGGCCGGGGACGGCGAGGCGCGGGCCGGCCGCGGCGGTGCGGTGCGGCGCCGGCGCTGGACGGCGGTGCCGGCGCTGGACGGCGGCGCGGTACGGCGTAGAGGGCGGCGGCGAGCCGTGACGAGGCGGCGAGCTGCTCCGGCCAGCTCGGGCGGCGGTGCGGAGGAAGCGGCGCGGCGAGGCGGAGGGAGCCAGGCGGCGGGTGGCTCCCAGGCGGCGACGCTGGATCTGGGCCCGCGCGGGCCCCGGATGGGCTTCGCGAGCCGCAGCGGCGGTGGGACGGCGGCGGACACGTGGCGCGCGGCGGTTGGGCACGCGCTGGCGGGAGGACATGTCCGGCCCGGTCGGACACGTCCGGCGGCTAGAGGAGGACGGAGACTAGGGTTAGGGTAGGGGAAGATCCGAAAATTCAGGGGAAGTGCTATATATATAGGTAGAGGGAGCTAGGAGAGTCCAAATGAGGTGCGGTTTTCGGCCACGCGTTCATGATCGAACGACCGAGATGATGGATGGGGTTTAGGTGGGTTTTGGGCCAATTGGAAGGGTGTTGGGCTGCAACACACACGAGGCCTTTTCGGTCCCTCGGTTAACTGTTGGAGTATCAAACGAAGTCCAAATGGCACGAAACTTGACAGGTGGTCTACCGGTAGTAAAACAAGGCCGCATGACAAGTCCCGGTCCATTCTGAAAACGTTTAACACCCGCACACGAAAAGAGGTAAAAGGGAACTCCGGGTGACATAGGAGCGCCGGATTGCAAAACGGACAACGGGGAAAATGCTCGGATGCATGAGACGAACATGTATGCAAATGAAATGCACATGATGACATGATATGCAATGCATGACACACAAGAAATGACAATGCAACAACAGTTAATAACTGGAAGACACCTGGCACATCGGTCTCGGGGCGCTACACCTTGGGCGACGAGACGTGCTTTGTTGCGAACCACTTGTCCATCTTCATCTTGCTTGTTGCGAAACACCCATTTGGTACCAATGATGTTGTGGTTGTTGCCGGGCTTCTCGACCAATGTCCACACTTGATTTCTCTCAAAGTTGTGTAGCTCTTTATGCATAGCGTTTATCCAATCTGGATCCTCCAATGCTTCTTCAACCTTCATAGGTTCAATGCTAGAGATGAATGAGTAATGTTCACAAAAGTTAGCTAAACGAGTTTTAGAGCGAGTGATTCTCCCGGTTTGGATATCATTGTAGATTTGCTTGACGGGATGATCCTTAGCAATTCTTGCTCGAACTCGTGAAAGCTTTTGCTTGGGTCGGGGTGGAACATCCTCTTCATCTTGTGCTTCTTCTTGGCCTTCTTCATTGTTGACGTTGTCGTTCTCTTGTCGTGGTGGAGAAGGCGGTTGTTGATGTTCATCTTGGTGCGCTTCCTCATTTTCTTCATCTTGGCGTGTCCCACTTGTGGATGCTTCCGTATCGACTCTTGGTTCACCTTGTCGTGAGGTAGAAGCTTCCACTTGGACGGACGGGGTACTCTCCTTCACTTCCGGTGGATGAATCTTGCCAATGGACAAGTCTTGAATTGCTTCCGAAGGGTCTTTGTCTCCTACATCAATTGGCAATTGCTCTACTTGCGAGCCGTTAGATTCATCAAACTTCACATCTACCGTCTCTTCAACCTTTCGGGTGAAATTGTTGTAGACACGGTAAGTGTGAGAGTTTGAGCCATAACCAAGTAGGAAACCTTCATGAGATTTAGGAGAAAATTTAGAACGACGATGCTTATCAAGAATGTAGCACTTTGAGCCGAATACTCGAAAGTATCCAACTTGGGGTTTGTTACCGGTGAGGAGCTCGTATGCCGTCTTGCCGAGTAGCTTGTGAAGATACAAGCGATTTGTTGCATGACAAGCTGTCTCAAATGCTTCCGCCCAAAAGTGCTTTGGCGTTTTGTACTCATCAAGCATCGTTCTTGCCATCTCGATAAGAGTGCGGTTCTTCCTTTCAACAACTCCATTTTGTTGAGGTGTGTACGTAGCCAAGAACTCGTGTGAAATCCCTTCTTCGTCAAGAAAGGTGTTCACATTTGTGTTATTGAACTCCATTCCGTTGTCGCTCCGAACCTTCTTGATCTTCACGTCAAACTGATTTTGGGCCTTCCTAGCAAAGTTTTTGAAGATCTTTTGGACCTGTGATTTGTCATCAAGAAAGAACACCCACGTAAATCTT
This sequence comes from Triticum urartu, assembly GCF_003073215.2. Taxonomy (NCBI): domain Eukaryota; kingdom Viridiplantae; phylum Streptophyta; class Magnoliopsida; order Poales; family Poaceae; genus Triticum; species Triticum urartu. The sequence goes on from NC_053025.1 coordinate 429,487,421, forward strand.
GAAAAATCATCTACTATGACTAGACCAAATGAGTTACCACCGAGACTCTTGTAGGCATTGGGACCAAAGAGATCCATGTGAAGTAGCTCGAGTGGTCTTCTTGTGGTCATGATGTTCTTCGCGCGGTGACTTCCTCCAACTTGTTTCCCTGATTGACAAGCACTACAAAGTCTATCCTTGTCAAATATGACATCTTTTATTCCAAGGATATGATCACCTTTAATAAGCTTATCAATATTTCGCATACCAACATGACCTAGTCGTCTATGCCACAACTAGCCTTTAGAAGATTTGGCAATTAAGCAAGTTTTAGGTTGAGCCTTTTTAGTGAAATCAACAATGTAAAGATCTCCTCTACATATACCGGTAAAGACCATTTTATGATTATCTCTACGAAACACTTGGCAGTCTACTTCAGTAAATAGGACATTGAAACCGAAATCAGCAAGTCTAGATACTGAAAGTAAGTTGTAGCCAAGAGATTCAACGAGCATGACATTTTGTATGGAGCTATCATGTGATATGGCCACCTTACCAAGGCCAACCACCTTACCCTTTGAATTATCACCAAAAGTGACATACTTTCGAGGGCCGTCATTTTCAGCAAGCTCATAGAACATGTCTTTATCTCCGATCATATGATCAGTACATCCACTATCAAGGACCCATTCCTTTCCTCCAGCCATGTAGCCGCGAAGATTTGCCATAAGACCAAAGTGTCTCATCGCATCATCGAGATCATAGTCACTATCATCATCATCATCCTCATCCGAGTATTCATGTTCAACATCATCTTGTGATTGATCAATTCCTAGAGAGGGCAATTCATTAGATAAATGATCATTTCTATAGTTATCTTTATGAATTCTAATAGCTCTGGAAATGATATTGCTAATGATTCCAACATCTCCTTTGGCACTCGTAAGATTAGTAAGCTCAAATAAGCAGTCACCAAATTTGGGATCATTGGAACTCATCTTAATCAAAGCAATAGACTTATGGAGGATTTCATCTAGATCATTCAAGGAGTAATTAGGAAAGAGTTCCTCAAGAAATTTCCATATGGTGTAGGCACACTTAAGAGTCGGCAAACATTCAATCAAGTTTCTAGGCAAGCCTTTAGTGATAAGATTAATAGTTCTAAGATTGTGAATCATGTCAATATCTTCATCTAGGGTAGGGTGCAAAGGATCAACATGAGGTGCACAAGGGCTAGTAATGTACTTGTTCAAATGATATTCATTGAAAATCTCAAGCATTTCATTTTTCCACTCATGAAAATACTCTCCATCAAGAATAGACACTCTATGTCTAAGACTCCCCAAAGTAGACACATCCATCTTCCTCCAATGGTGTTTAAACCAAGGCAATGGAGACCAAAGCTCTAATACCAATTGAAAGGATCGAGAAGAGGTGTCTAGAGGGGGTGATTAGACCCTAAGTGCCAAAAGTTGCAGTTTTTAGTATTCTTAAGTTTAAGTGGAGTTTAAGCACAAGTTTAACAAACACAATACATATCAAGCAAGCATGCAATGAGTATATGAGCAGCGGAAAGTAAAGCATGCAACTTGCAAGAATGTAAAGAGAAGGGTTTGTTGTATTCAAACGCAATTGGAGACACGGAGGTTTTTGTCGTGGTTCCGATAGGTGGAGCTATCGTACATCCACGTTGATGGAGACTTCAACCCACGGAGGGTAACGGTTGCGCGAGTCCACGGAGGGCTCCACCCACAAAGGGTCCACAAAGAAGCAACCTTGTCTATTCCATCACGGCCATCGCCCACGAAGGACTTGCCTCACTAGCGGTAGATCTTCATGAAGTAGGCAATCTCCTTGCCCTTACAAACTCCTTGGTTCAACTCCACAATCTTGTTGGAGGCTCCCAAGTGACACCTAGCCAATCTAGGAGACACCACTCTCCAAGAAGTAACAAATGGTGTGTTGATGATGAACTCCTTGCTCTTGTGCTTCAAGTGATAGTCCCCCAATACTCAACTCTCTCTCACAGGATTTGGATTTGGTGGAAAAAATATTTGAGTGGAAAGCAACTTGGGGAAGGCTAGAGATCAAAATTCATAGGATTGGAATGGAATATCTTGACCTCAACACAAGTGTAGGTGGTTCTCTCTCAGAAAATGTGTATTGGAAGTGTAGGTATGTTCTGATGGCTCTCTTCACGAATGAAGAGTGGGTGGAGGGGTATATATAGCCTCCACACAGAATCTAACCGTTACACACAATTTGCCAAACTCGGTGGGACCGAATGGTTAAACTCGGTCGGACCGATTCAGCAAACCTAGTGACCGTTAGGATTTTCGGTGGGACTGAGATGCAACTCGGTAGGACCGATATGGTTAGGGTTAGGGCATAACGTAATCTCGGTGTGACCGATTACACAAACTCGGTGGGACTGATTTTGGTAAAAAGCTAACCAGAGAGTTGGTCAGGCAAACTCGGTGAGACCGATTACACAAACTCGGTGGGACCGATTTTGGTAATAAGCTAACCAGAGAGTTTGCATTGTAATCTCGGTAGTACCGATTGCTCAAACTCGGTGAGACCGATCTTGGTAATGGACATACACAGAGAGATTACAATCCCATCTCGGTGAGATCGAGATCCCTATCGGTGAAACCGATTTGCTAGGGTTTGTGGCAGTGGCTATGACATCTGAAACTCGGTGGCGCCGGATAGATAGAATTCGGTGGGGCCGAGTTTGACTTTTGGTTTAGGCCATATGTGGATGTGGGAAGGTAGTTGAGGGTTTTGGAGCATATCACTAAGCACTTTGAGCAAGCAAGCCATTAAGCAACACCTCATCCCCTCTTGATAGTATTGGCTTTTCCTATAGACTCAATGTGATCTTGGATCACTAAAATAGAAAATGTAGAGTCTTGATCTTGATGCCTGAGCCAATCCTTTGTCCTTAGCATCTTGAAGGAGTTCCACATCCTCTAGTCCATGCCACTCCATTGTTGAACTTATCTAAAACATACTAGGTAAAAGTGTTAGTCCAATAAGAGATATGTTGACATTAATTACCAAAACCACCCAGGGAGCACTTGTGCTTTCAAACGGGCAAAAGAGGCAAATAGAGAGGGAGGATAGAGAGAGAGAGGGCGAATAAAATGGCAAGGGTGAAGTGGGGGAGAGGAAAACGAGAGGCAAATGGCAAATAATGTAATTCGAGAGATAGGGATTGTGATGGGTACTTGGTATGTTGACTTTTTGCGTAGACTCCCCGGCAATGGCGCCAGAAATCCTTCTTGCTACATCTTGAGCTTGCGTTGGTTTTCCCCGAAGAGGAAGGGATGATGCAGCAGAGTAGCGTAAGTATTTCCCTCAGTTTTTGAGAACCAAGGTATCAATCCAGTAGGAGGCCACACTCAAGTCCCTCGTACCTGCACAAAACGATAGCTACTCACAACCAACGCGATTAGGGGTTGTCAATCCCTTCACCGTCACTTACGAGAGTGAGATCTGATAGATATAATATTTTTGGTATTTTTGGTATAAAGATGCAATGTAAAAGTAAAAGGCAAAGTAAAAAAGCAAAGCAAGATTAAAGTGATGGAGATTAATATGATGAGAATAGACCCGTGGGCCATAGGTTTCACTAGTGGCTTCTCTCAAGAGCATAAGTATTCTACGGTGGGTGAACAAATTACTATTGAGCAATTGACAGAATTGAGCATAGTTATGAGAATATCTAGGCATGATCATGTATATAGGCATCACGTCCGTGACAAGTAGACCGAAACGATTCTGCATCTACTACTATTACTCCACTCATCGACCACTATCCAGCATGCATCTAGAGTATTAAGTTAAAAACAGAGTAACGCCTTAAGCAAGATGACATGATGTAGAGAGATAAATTCATGCAATATGAAATAAACCCCATCTTGTTATCCTCGATGGCAACGATGCAATACATGCCTTGCTGCCCCTTCTGTCACTGGGAAAGGACACCGCAAGATCGAACCCAAAGCTAACACTTCTCCCATGGCAAGAACTACCAATCTAGTTGGCCAAACCAAACGGATAATTCGAAGAGACTTGCAAAGATAACCAATCATACATAAAAGAATTCAGAGAAGATTCAAATATTATTCATAGATAGACTTGATCATAAACCCACAATTCATCGGTCTCAACAAACACACCGCAAAAAGAAGATTACATCGAATAGATCTCCACAAGAGAGGGGGAGAACTTTGTATTGAGAATTCAAAGAGAGAGAAGAAGCCATCTAGCTACTAACTATGGACCCGAAGGTCTGAGGTAAACTACACACTTCATCGGAGAGGCTATGATGATGTAGAAGCCCTCCGTGATGATGGCCCTCTTCCAGCGGAGCTCCGGAACAGGCCCCAAGATGGGATCTCGTGGATACAGAAAGTTGTGGCGGTGGAATTAGGTTTTGGCTCCGTATCTATTTGTTTGGGGGTACGTAGGTATATATAGGAGGAAGGAGTACGTCGGTGGAGCTCCGAGGGGCCCACGAGGCAGGGGGCACGCCCTAGGGGGGGCGCCCCCACCCTCGTGACCGCCTCTTTTGTTCCTTGGAGCAGGGTCCAAGTCTCCTGGATCACATTCGGTGAGAAAATCACATTCCCGAAGGTTTTATTCCGTTTGGACTCCGTTTGATATTTCGTTTCTTCGAAACACTGAAATAGGCAAAAAACAGCAATTCTGGGCTGGGCCTCCGGTTAATAGGTTAGTCCCAAAAGTAATATAAAAGTGGAAAATAAATCCCAATATAGTCCAAAACAGTAGATAATATAGCATGGAGCAATCAAAAATTATAAATACATTGGAGACATATCAAGGTGGCCGAAGCAAGATGCGACGTGGAACAACGGCGGCCGGAGTTTTGTGGGGAACAACGGCTACAGGCATGGATCGAGCCAGGGAAGAGTGGGAATCGGGTGAGGACCTCACCACGATGTCGTAGGCGAACTCGAGAAGGCCGGGGGTGGAACGACGGCGACGAATTTGTCGATGGTGTCGCGGTGGCCGGAGGTTGAAGACGACGTCGATCCCTGTGATCCAGGGGCTCCCGGCTCCAACTGGTGGACGTAGTCGAAGGAGTGGATGTCGGCGAAGCTCATGGGTGAGGTGCCTGGGCACGGGGAGCTCGGTGGGCGCGTGGACGTCGGAGGCCATGGCGATGCAGGTTCAACCAAGGGTTGCGTGGGCGAAAGCGGCACGTGGGAGGGGGGGAAAGGAGAGCTAGGGTTCGTCAACGCGTCGAGGGGGATCTTATAGACCGTCGGGGAGCCACGGATGCATGGCGTGTGGACGATCCGTCCATGGACGCACGAGCAACGGCCAGCACCCCACTGATGAACAGGGGTTGAAGATGGGGAGCTGGTGGGCTGGGCTTGGAGCAGTACAAGTGATGGGCCAAGGGCACAATGCCCTGACTATTCCTTTTCTTTTTATAAATACTTTTCTGTTTTAGATTTTGCTTTTTGTTTTCTATTTATTTGGGTATCCAAAGGATTATAGTTATGAGTGAACCTTTGTACAAATTTACTACGCAATATAACAATGCCACACACACAAGTTGTTGTAATATTTGGACATGTACAAACATTGGTTCGAATTTTGAATGGATGATTAAATGTTGATGGCCCACTTTATAATTTACTAGGGATTATTTGGTGAGCCAAATGATGTGGGTTCAACATGATAAATGATCAGGGGAATTTTTAGAATAACGCAAACATTTTAGTTTTGCTATTTGAAGAAATATTACTTTCACTTTATTTTAGAATCTTGAGTTTGAGGTTGAAATATATCTTAATCGTTTTTCTTATGGCATAATGATGATGACTTGGCATTATTGGTGTGGAGTTACTGTAGCATAATTATCCGGGCGTCACAATTATCCTCCACTACAAGAAATCTCATCCCGAGATTTAAGAGGTGGAATAAGGGGGAAAGTTCTAGTTACGATATTCTAACGATTCTTCTCGGCCATGGTTGCTCTTCTTGAAGAGTTGGACACTTTAGCTGATATCTTCATTTCTATGCATCAATGCATCATGATGAAGTTATCGTCCTTTCTTCGGGAACTCCATCGTACTTACGAAAGAATAAAGTGGGGTATTCCGGGAGAACGGACCTCTGCAAGGTTGACTATCTGGTCGATAACATCGGGGAAGGTGGCGGAAAATAACTCTCGGATTGAAACTTAATAAAATATCGAGAGCAAGTATGAAGGTAGCATGAGAAGTTTCGAGCGGGCATGCCATCGTTCGTTGCCTGAAACAGAGTGTGAAAGGGTTCAGAGCAATAGGAATTAGTTTTGTGTCTGATACCAGAAGTTATGATCTTTGGAAGGTGGCTCGTGAATTACATACGAATCCAAGCGCGAAGAATAACTTTGGCAGCAGGGGGTACATGAGAGTCAGGTTTCGATTCTGTGGAACTGTGGGCTATGGGCCCACCATGTGGATTAATAGTAGGAAGGGCGGTGACATCTTGCAAGGTCATGATAGCAAGGCATGTCAGAGGATAGCCTATCAGTTATGTCAGCAACAACATCGGTACCAAGGGCGAGGGAAGAAGAGAACCATTTTCCTGCTCGTTGAACGAGGCGAACCAATAGGCAAAGTTCTCTTCCATCGGTGGCTACCGGAATGTCATCAACAATAGTAACAGGGTCTTGCTGACAGAATTGTACACCAAGGTGTTTACATAAGCAGTGAATCTTTACTGCTTAGATTATATAGATCACAAGAAAGGTCAAACAAACCAAAGAAAATGAAAATGTGATCATCAGGTTAAACAGAACAATGGAAAGGAAAAATGTGTTTAAACACATATTTCAGGGGTATATCATTTCCAATGACAAGCAGAGCATGATATCCATGACAGGATATAATGTAGAAAACCCTTTAGGTAAGGGGAGAGAAATTTCTTGACATTACCCATACAATGGTGTTTGGATAATTGAGCAGGAAACTTTTATCATTAGGCTTTAAATGTTCTTGTTGAAATCGGAGTACCACAGACATGCTTCAAGATAGCATGGACATGGTCAACATGTGAAGATCAGACTTTGGAAACACAAAGGATCTATCAGGAATAACTTGTAGAATAAGTCTTACAATTTCCTCATGGAAGAATGGATAACCTTGCTGAAAAGGAAACTATAACAATAGGTCCTCCAGCCAGGTGTGCTAGGCATGACATCATCTTACCGGGTCATATAAAGACAAATGCTATGACTCTTGGAAAATGTCCCCACCAACATATCCGACTGAGATTTAGATCTGATTGGTGTCAAGATACCTCAGACTCATGATGCCTGAGAAGGAAGGGGTGCAACACAATTTGACGAGATGGTGTTGCAAGATTCTCGGGAGATGAACTATGGCAGCAAGTTCCGAGTCATGAGTTCATCATTAAACCAAGGAGAGGATGAGGAGGTGGTTGATGAACTCAACAACAATTCATTGAGATTTCCAAAAGATGGATTCCCACCAATATTCGATCAAGGAGATAACATTTGTCAGATCAAAAGATACAATGAGGTATGCTCGAGGAAAACATACACAGCTAATCATTGATTGAAAGGTGCACCCGAAATATGGGCTTAGGTAGCATGATCAATGTTAGAATGATGATTCGATAACCAATGGTCTAAGAATGAAATATCGATGATTAACTTCAAAGCAATAGGGTTGCTAGAAGTTTTGAAGTCGCACATCATAGTTCAATTGTCGGTTTTCCGGTTAGAAACAACACGAGGACCAAGGAATGAACGGATATGGCAAGAAGTATCACCTGTATCAAGATCTCTTAAGAGGTGGTGAAATTCTCACGACTTTCTTGACATAAAAGATGGTAATACTTACAAGGTAAAGAAGAACAACTGCTGGGTAGCAAGGATCTCAAGGTATAACACAAAACACGAACAAGTTTGTGTTGAACGGAAGGCAATAAAGTGGTCGATGATAACACGAATCATCGAGGGGCAAGGATGGCATTACCCATCAAGAATTCGATATATATCTTGGAAGAGCTCAAGATGTTGATGATGATCACGACACAATTATCGAGAGATTTCATGAAGATGTAATCGGTCGGCGATGCCATCAAGTCAAATGATGATGAAGCGAAAGGTTATGGGAACCAAGGGTACGACATAAAATCGAAATCAAGTTTGATGTTCAAGGAGAAATGATATGACGAGGAAGTGGACGTAAGATTAGCTCATCGTCGAAAATTGTGCTCCGAGAAGAAGGACCAGGTAGCACAATTAAAATTTAGCACAATGATGATATAGCCGATCGGGCTAGGAATGACTTGAAGGATTATTAAATTCATAAGCAACAAAAAATACTTAGAGTTTATGAATCGAATTACGGACTCGATTCACTATCGGTGTCCCTGGGTGTCTAACAACTGAGATCCCGGGGAAAATTTGGAATCGACGAGAAATAATACTTGAAGAACTCATAAGAAGTAATATGGTCCTGTGATTTTATCGAGGTACCACCGGGTAATACTCGAAGGTAGAACATAATAGAGGTTGCAGAGGTGTATTGATCTGTAGAAGACAAGTGCTTTAACTAGTCTGAGAAATGGAATCAAGGAGAAATTATGATCGGAACCACGATTCCAAAGGATCAATTCACATATACCAAATGATATTATATCAAGGTAATAGTTATTATTACAAGAAGCTTCCATGATAAGTTCCACCTTGGGTCCATGGGCATGAACACAAAGTTCAAGGTCGACTCCCACTTCTCCAAAGTATAACCTTACATTCACTTCTCGTTTCGATAATGGCATTAGTGTTGAAAGTTTTACCTGGTGAAATACCAGATGAGTATGACTTGTGAAAACTTTCGAGTTCACACATAATAAGGAAGGCATAGGTTCAACCCATCAGGGTATCGTGGAAACATATACCACAAGCTTCAATAGTAAATACCACCAGCTCGAAAACAGAGCATGGTTGAGAAAGCAGAGGATACAATTTACCAAAGCTTTATATATCCGTGGAAAGGCTCACAATGTTACTTGAATATGAAGGACATTGTCGGATAATAATCCAACAAGAGGTCTGGTGGTCTACAACGGAGCTGATGTGAGTATCGATACTCTATCAAAAGAAGAAGGAATGCATGTGCATCGGATTATAGAAACAACTGACTAACTCAAAGCTCAAATGCAAAGGAATTATGTATTCCAAGACAAGGGATCAGAAGCAATGCTCTGATTAGGGATGGATAAGTTGAGTAGCCTTAGGGGTACAATCGATGGCAAAATTTAATTGGTCGAGATCCAGCTCATGTTTAAAATGACGTCTGAGCCAAAAGGACAAAACGAAGGATCTGATTAAGGAATGCGAGCATTCGCAACATATTGATTCAACAGACTCAAACTGATAATGACTAAGGATGCCAATAAGATTACCAGACTTATGAGGTTAATCATAATGCAAGCAAGCAAGAATTTCAAGAGCAATAGGCTGTTGAGGATTTTCGGGGATCGAATAGTATTTCGAAGACTTTTGTGAAATACATGAATCAACCGGGGATGAGCGGATACTCGATTAGTGCGAGAAATTATCCGTAAGGGTATGTCTGTGGCAAAGAGCTGCAAAGCGGTGGGCACAAAAGATTCTCGAATTATCGAAGAAATTTTTAGGGTATCAAGTAATAACAGGGGCAACTAGGAACAAAGGTAAGAACGACAAGTGTAAGCAGTTATCCATAAGGATTTATCGGTGGTCGGGAATAGCAAAAGTGGTGGGCACAGGGTCTCGAGAGAATAACGGAGACTATCTTCGGAATCTTCTGGTGAAGCAGGCATCATCTGGAATGAAGGGGCTCTTCGGAAGAAAGTATTTACGAGAACCTAGAGTTAGAGTTAGCAAAATCATTTAACCTGAATAGAAGAGAGATCAGAGTCCCGGAGTATAGACGAGGAGTAAAAGATCCTAATACCACCCAAATGGCAACGTGGGCCCGTAAGGCACACAACCATGTTAGTAAAAGTTTTTCAGTGATTAGACTCAACTTCGGCCAAGGAGTTTGGAAGGGGGATTCCTACAGGCAGTCGGCTCTGATACCAACTTGTGTTACAATAAAAACTATAACGCCCGGATACTTATGCTACAGTAACTCCACACCAATGATGCCAAGTCATCATCATTATGCCATAAGAAAAACGATTAAGATATATTTCAACCTCAAACTCAAGATTCTAAAATAAAGTGAAAGTAATATTTCTTCAAACAATAAAACTAAAATGTTTGTGTTATTCTAAAAATTCCCCTGATCATTTATCATGTTGAACCCACAGCATTTACTCACCAAATAATCCCTAATAAATTATAAAGTGGGCCATCAACATTTAATCATCCATTCAAAATTCGAACCAATGTTTGTACATGTCCAAATATTACAACAACTTGTGTGTGTGGCACTGTTATATTGCATAGTAAATTTGTACAAAGGTTCACTCATAACTATAATCCTTTGGATACCCAAATAAATAGAAAACAAAAAGCAAAATCTAAAACAGAAAAGTATTTATAAAAAGAAAAGGAATAGTCAGGGCACTCTGCCCTTGGCCCATCACTTATACTTCTCCAAGCCCAGCCCACCAGCTCCCCATCTTCAACCCCTGTTCATCAGTGGGGTGCTGGCCGTTGCTCGTGCGTCCATGGACGGATCGTCCACACGCCATGCATGCGTGGCTCCCCGATGGTCTATAAGACCGCCCTCGATGCGTTGACGAACCCTAGCTCTCGTTTCCCCCTCCCATGTGCCGCTTTCGCCCACGCAACCCTTGGCTGAACTTGCATCGCCATGGCCTCCGATGTCCACGCGCCCACCGAGCTCCCCGCGCCCAGGCACCTCACCCACGAGCTTCACCGACATCCACTCCTTCGACTACGTCCACCAGTTGGAGCCGGGAGCCCCTAGATCGCAGGGATTGACGTCGTCTTCAACCTCCGGCCACCGCGACACCATCGACAAATTTGTCGCCGTCATTCCATCCCCGGCCTTCTCGAGTTTGCCTACGACATCGCGGTGAGGTCCTCACCCGATTCCCACTCTTCCCTGGCTCGATCCATGCATGTAGCCGTCGTTCCCCACAAAACTCCGGCCGCCATTGTTCCTCGTCGCATCTTGCTCCGGCCACCTCCACTGCTACCGTTGCTGCGCTACTGCTGCTACTACCGTGTACGCTCCCCTGCTGCCGCCTACGCTCCCTCGCACGACCACCCGTGGCCTCGCCTCCGCCTATTGCCGCTCACCCGCTGTCGTGCCTCCGCCTCACCTGGACGCGTTGGTCGTGGCCGCCATCACCGTCCATGCGCACGACACTGCGCCTGGCGCTGCTCACAGCCCGCACCACGCCGGTTTTCCCTCGCCGCGCCCCCTGTTATCGCTGCTACTGCGCTGGATTTGCTGCTGCGCTGCTATTTGCTGTCGCTGTCCGGCTGCTCTGCTTGCCGTTGTTGCTCGCTTGTACTGCGGCTACTCATCCCCGTGCTACTCTGCTTGTTGCATTGCTGCTTGGCGCCGCCCCTGCCTCCCAGCGCCGGCCGGCTCTGGCCGCCGTGCTTCTGTGCGTGCGGAGCACAGCCTAGTGGATGGCTGTGTCTCACGGACCTAGGGACGGCCCTTGTTTAATTAGTACTCCCTCCGTAAACTAATATAAGAGCATTTAGATCACTATTTTAGTTACCTAAATGCTCTTATATTAGTTTACAGAGGGAGTAGTAGGTTTAGTTTAGGGATATTTTAGTGCTAAGTTAGTCTAGTAGTAGATGACATTAGGACCCCACTTTTAGAAAAGTTAGATCTATTTATTTTTTAGGTAAATAGTCTATGACATGTGGGCCACAACTCCCCTTTTGACTAGTCAAATTGACTTGGTCAATTCGGATTAATCTAAATATAATAATTTCAGAAGATACTTTAAACTTTGAAAATTAATATAAAATAATTCGTAACTCGGATGAAAATACTTTGTACATGAAAGTTGCTCAGAATGACGAGACGAATCCGGATACGCAGCCTATTCGTCCGCCACGCAACCCTAGCATAGCGAACACGCAACTTTCCCTCGCCGGTTCATCTGTCCGAAAACGCGAAACACCGGGGATATTTTCCCGGATGTTTCCCCCCTTTGCCGGTATCACCTAGTACTGTGTTAGGTCACCTCTAGCACCGCGCATTGCCACATTATGTTTTGTGTTACTTCGATTGCTCTATTATTTATTATAATCCCCCTCCGCTACTTCTTTCCGGTAGACCCCGAGACTGCCGGTGACCCCCCAGTTGGACTACGGTGTTGACGACTCCTCTCTCTTGCCAGAGCAACCAGGCAAGCCCCCCCTAGATCACCAGATATCGCCTATTCTTCTCTATACCGCTTGCATTAGATTAGTGTAGCATGTTACTGCTTTCCGTTAATCCTATCCTGATGCATAGCCTGTCATTGTTGCTATAACTGCTGATACCTTACCTGCAATCCTACATGCTTAGTATAGGTTGCTAGCACTTCATCGGTGGCCCTACACTCTTGTCCGTCTGCCATGCTATACTACTGGGCCGTGATCACTCGGGAGGTGATCACGGGCATATGCTATATACTTTATACTATTACATTACTTATGATACTGTTTCGGAGATGGGGGCTGAAGGGGCAGGTGGCTCCATCCCGGTAGAGGTGGGCCTGGGTTCCCGACGGCCCCCGACTGTTACTTAGTGGCGGAGCGACAGGGCAGGTTGAGACCACCTAGGAGAGAGGTGGGCCTGGCCCTGGTCGGAGTTCACGGTTACTTCAAGATAACACGCTTAACGAGATCTTGGTATTTGATCTGAGTCTGGCTACTGGCCTATACGCACTAACCAACTACGTGGGAACAGTTATGGGCACTCGACGTCGTGGTATCAGCCGAAGCCTTCATGACGTCGGCGACTGAGCGGCATGCGCCGGGTTGGACCGTGTAACGCAACTTCCTTTGTAATGGAGGTTGCTAGGTCTGCTCTCCGGCTGCATTCGCAACGTGGAGGTGTGCAAAGGGTGATGGGCCCAGACCCCTGCGCCATAGGATTTAGACCGGCGTGCTGACCTCTCTGTTGTGCCTAGGTAGGGCTGCGACGTGTTATTCTTCCGAGGCCGGGCATGACCCAGAAAAGTGTGTCCGGACAAAGGGGATCGAGCGTGTTGGGACATGTGGTGCACCCCTGCAGGGAAGTTATGTTGGGTAACGTAGTAATTTCAAAAAAATTCCTACGCACACGCAAGATCATGGTGATGCATAGCAACGAGAGGGGAGAGTGTTGTCTACGTACCCTCGTAGACTGGAAGCGGAAGCGTTAGCACAACGCGGTTGATGTAGTCGTACGTCTTCACGGCCGACCGATCAAGCACCGAGAGGCCCCAGTCGTTCAGCTCGTTCAGCTCGATGACGATCCCCGGTCTCCGATCCAGCAGAATGTCGGGGAAGAGTTCCGTCAGCACGACGGCGTGGTGACGATCTTGATGTTCTAATGTCGCAGGGCTTCGCCTAAGCACCGCTACAATATTATCGAGGATTATGGTGGAGGACGGCACCGCACACGGCTAATAGATCTCAAGGATCAATTGTTGTGTCTTTGGGGTGCCCCCCTGCACCTGTATATAAAGGAGCAAGGGAGGAGGAGGCCGGCCCTAGGAGGGGGCGCGCCAAGTGTGGAGTCCTACTAGGACTCCCTAGTCCTAGTAGGATTCCACCTCCCATATGGAATAGAAAAAGAGGAAGGGAAAAGGAGAAGGAAGGAAGGGGGAGCCCCCCTTCCCTAGTCCAATTCGGACCAGACCAAGGGGAGGGGTGCGGCCACCCTTGAGGCCCTTTTCTTTCTTTCCCATATGGCCCAATAAGGCCCAATACGTATTCCCGTAACTCTCCGGTACTCCGAAAAATACCCGAATCACTCGGAACCTTTCCGATGTCCGAATATAGTCGTCCAATATATCGATCTTTATGTCTCGACCATTTCGAGACTCCTCGTCATGTCCCCGATCTCATCCGGGACTCCGAACTCCTTCGGTACATCAAAACTCATAAACTCATAATATAACTGTCATCGAAACCTTAAGCGTGCGGACCCTACGGGTTCGAGAACAATGTAGACATGACCGAGACACGTCTCTGGTCAATAACCAATAGCGGAACCCCTGGATGCTCATATTGGCTCCCACATATTCTACGAAGATCTTTATCGGTCAGACCGCATAACAACATACGTTGTTCCCTTTGTCATCGGTATGTTACTTGCCCGAGATTCGATCGTCGGTATCTCTATACCTAGTTCAATCTCGTTACCGGCAAATCTCTTTACTCGTTTCGTAATACATCATCCTGCAACTAACTCATTAGTTGCAATGCTTGCAAGGCTTAAGTGATGTGCATTACCGAGAGGCCCCAGAGATACCTCTCCGACAATCGGAGTGACAAATCCTAATCTCGAAATACGCCAACCCAACAAGTACCTTCGGAGACACCTGTAGAGCACCTTTATAATCACCCAGTTACGTTGTGACGTTTGGTGGCACACAAAGTGTTCCTCCGGGAGTTGCATAATCTCATAGTCATAGGAACATGTATAAGTCATGAAGAAAGCAATAGCAACAAACTAAACGATCAAGTGCTATGCTACGGAATGGGTCAAGTCAATCACATCATTCTCCTAATGATGTGATCCCGTTAATCAAATGACAACTCATGTCTATGGTTAGGAAACATAACCATCTTTGATCAATGAGCTAGTCAAGTAGAGGCATACTAGTGACACTCTGTTTTGTCTATGTATTCACACATGTATTATGTTTCTGGTTAATACAATTCTAGCATGAATAATAAACATTTATCATGATATAAGGAAATAAATAATAACTTTACTATTGCCTCTAGGGCATATTTCCTTCAGTCTCCCACTTGCACTAGAGTCAATAATCTAGTTCACATCGCCATGTGATTTAACATCAATAGTTCACATCACCATGTGATTAACACCCATAGTTCACATCGACATGTGACCAACACCCAAAGGGTTTACTAGAGTCAATAATCTAGTTCACATCGCTATGTGATTAACACCCAAAGGGTACTAAGGTGTGATCATGTTTTGCTTGTGAGAGAAGTTTAGTCAACGGGTCTGCCACATTCAGATCCGTAAGTATTTTGCAAATTTCTATGTCAACAATGCTTTGCACGGAGCTACTCTAGCTAATTGCTCCCACTTTCAATATGTATCCAGATTGAGATTTAGAGTCATCTAGATCAGTGTCAAAATTTACATCGACGTAACCCTTTACGACGAACCTTTTTGTCACCTCCATAATCGAGAAACATATCCTTATTCCACTAAGGATAATTTTGACCGTTGTCCAGTGATCTACTCCTAGATCACTATTGTACTCCCTTGCCAAAAATAGTGTAGGGTATACAATAGATCTGGTACACAACATGCCATATTTTATAGAACCTATGGCCAAGGCATAGGGAATGAGTTTCATTCTCTTTCTATCTTCTGCCGTGGTCGGGCTTTGTGTCTTACTCAGTTTCACACCTTGTAACACAGGCAAGAACTCTTTCTTTGACTTTTCCATTTTGAACTACTTCAAAATCTTGTCAAGGTATGTACTCATTGAAAAACTTATCAAGCATCTTGATCTATCTCTATAGATCTTGATGCTCAATATGTAAGCAGCTTCACCGAGGTCTTTCTTTGAAAAACTCCTTTCAAACACTCCTTTATGCTTTGCAGAATAATTCTACATTATCTCCGATCAACAATATGTCATTCACATATACTTATCAGAAATGATGTAGTGCTCCCACTCACTTTCTTGTAAATACATGCTTCACCGCAAGTCTATA
Organism: Triticum urartu; assembly: GCF_003073215.2. Lineage (NCBI taxonomy): Eukaryota > Viridiplantae > Streptophyta > Magnoliopsida > Poales > Poaceae > Triticum > Triticum urartu. The sequence continues at coordinate 429,503,334 of NC_053025.1, forward strand.
TAAAATTATATGCTTTGATCAACTTATCAAAGTGTATATTCCAACTCCGAGATGCTTGCACCAGTCCATAGATGGATCGCTGGAGCTTGCATATTTTGTTAGCACCTTTAGGATTGATAAAACCTTCTGGTTGCATCATATACAACTCTTCTTTAATAAATCCATTAAGGAATGCAGTTTTGTTTATCCATTTACCAGATTTCATAAAATGTGGCAATTGCTAACATGATTTGGACAGACTTAAGTATAGATACGAGTGAGAAACTCTCATCGTAGTCAACACCTTGAACTTGTCGAAAACCTTTTACGACAATTCTAGCTTTGTAGATAGTAACACTACTATCAACGTCCGTCTTCCTCTTGAAGATCCATTTAATCGCAATGGCTCGCCGATCTTTGGGCAAGTCAATCAAAATCTATACTTTGTTCTCATACATGGATCTCATCTCAGATTTCATGGCCTCAAGCCATTTCGCGGAATCTGGGCTCATCATCACTTCCTCATAGTTCGTAGGCTCATCATGGTCAAGTAACATGACCTCCAGAACAGGATTACCGTACCACTCTGGTGCGGATCTCACTCTGGTTTACCTACGAGGTTTGGTAGTAACTTGATCTGAAGTTACATGATCATCATCATTAGCTTCCTCACTAATTGGTGTAGTAGTCCCAGGAACAGATTTTTGTGATGAACTACTTTCCAATAAGGGAGTAGGTACAATTACCTCATCAAGTTCTACTTTCCTCCCACTCACTTCTTTCAAGAGAAACTCCTTCTCTAGAAAGGATCCATTCAAAGCAATGAATATCTTGCCTTCGGATCTGTGATAGAAGGTGTACCCAACATTTTCTTTTGGGTATCCTATGAAGACGCACTTCTCCGATTTGGGTTTGAGCTTATCAGGTTGAAACTTTTTCACATAAGCATTGCAACCTCAAACTTTAAGAAATGACACCTTAGGTTTCTTGCCAAACCATAGTTCATACGGTGTCGTCTCAACGGATTTAGATGGTGCCCTATTTAACGTGAATGCAGCTTTCTCTAATGCCTAACCCCAAAACGATAGTGGTAGATCGGTAAGAGACATCATAGATCGCACCATATCTAATAAAGTACGGTTATGACGTTCGGACACACCATTACATTGTGGTGTTCCAGGTGGCGTGAGTAGTGAAACTATTTCACATTGTTTTTAACTAAAGGCCAAACTCGTAACTCAAATATTTTACTTCTGCGATCATATCGTAGAAACTTCTATTTTTTGTTACGATGATTCTCCACTTCACTCTGAAATTCTTTGAACTTTTCAAATGTTTCAGACTTGTGTTTCATCAAGTAGATATACTCATATCTGCTCAAATCATCTGTGAAGATCAGAAAATAATGATACCTGCCGTGAGTCTTAATATTCATTGGACCACATACATCAATATGTATGATTTCCAACAAATCTGTTGCTCGCTCCATTGTTCCGGAGAACGGAGTCTTAGTCATCTTGCCCATGAGGCATGGTTCGCAAGCATCAACTGATTCATAATCAAGTGATTCCAAAAGCCATTCAGCATGGATTTTCTTCATGCGCTTTACACCAATATGACCTAAACGGCAGTGCCACAAATAAGTTGCACTATCATTATTAACTTTGCATCTTTTGGTTTCAATATTATGAATATGTGTATCACTATGATCGAGATCCAACAAACCATTTTCATTGGGTGTGTAACCATATAAGGTTTTATTCATGTAAACAGAACAACAATTTATTCTCTTACTTAAATGAATAACCGTATTGCAATAAACATGATCAAATCATATTTATGCTCAACGCAAACACCAAATAACACTTATTTAGGTTCAACACTAATCCCAAAAGTATAGGGAGTGTGCGATGATGATCATATCAATCTTGGAACCACTTCCAACACACATCGTCACTTCACCCTTAACTAGTCTATGTTCATTCTGCAATTCCCGTTTCGAGTTACTACTCTTAGCAACTGAACTAGTATCAAATACCGAGGGGTTGCTACGAACACTAGTAAAATACACATCAATAATCTGTTTATCAAATATACCTTTGTTCACTTTGCCATCCTTCTTATCCGCCAAATACTTGGGGTAGTTCCGCTTCCAGTGACCAGTCCCTTTGCAGTAGAAGCACTTAGTCTCAGGCTTAGGACCAGACTTGGGCTTCTTCACTTGAGCAGCAACTTGCTTGCCGTTCTTCTTGAAGTTTCCCTTCTTCCCTTTGCCCTAAACTAGTGGTCTTGTCTACCATCAACACTTGATATTTTTCTTGATTTCTACCTTCATCGATTTCAGCATTACGAAGAGCTTGGGAATTGTTTCTGTTATCCCTTGCATATCATAGTTCATCACGAAGTTCTACTAACTTGGTGATGGTGACTAGAGAATTCTGTCAATCACTATTTTATCTGGAATATTAACTCCCACTTGATTCAAGCGATTGTAGTACCCAGACAATCTGAGCACATGCTCACTGTTTGAGCTATTCTCCTCCATCTTTTAGCTATAGAACTTGTTGGAGACTTCATATCTCTCAACTCGGGTATTTGCTTGAAATATTAACTTCAACTCCTGGAACATCTCATATGGTCCATGACGTTCAAAACGTCTTTGAAGTCCCGATTCTAAGCCGTTTAAGTATGGTGCACTAAACTATCAAGTAGTCATCATATTGAGCTAGCCAAATGTTCATAACATCTGCATCTGCTCCTGCAATAGGTTTGTCACCTAGCGGTGCATCAAAGACATAATTCTTCTATTCAGCAATGAGGATAAACCTCAGATCACGGATCCAATCCGCATCATTGCTACTAACATCTTTCAACTTAGTTTTCTCTAGGAACATATAAAAATTAAATGGGGAGTAACACCGCGAGCTATTGGTCTACAACATAGATATGCTAATACTATGAGGACTAAGTTCATGATAAATTAAAGTTCAATTAATCATATTACTTAAGAACTCCCACTTAGATAGACATCCCTCTAATCCTCTAAGTGATCACGTGATCCAAATCAACTAAACCATGTCCGATCATCACGTGAGATGGAGTAGTTTCAATGGTGAACATCACTATGTTGATCATATCTACTATATGATTCACGCTCGACCTTTCGGTCTCCGTGTTCCGAGGCCATATCTGTTATATGCTAGGCTCGTCAAGTTTAACCTGAGTATTCCGCGTGTGCAACTATTTTGCACCCGTTGTATTTGAACGTAGAGCCTATCACACCCGATCATCACGTGGTGTCTCAGCACGAAGAACTTTCGCAACGGTGCATACTCAGGGAGAACACTTGTACCTTGATAATTAGTGAGAGATCATCTTATAAAGCTACCGTCGAACTAAGCAAAATAAGATGTATAAAAGATAAACATCACATGCAATCAATATATGTGACATGATATGGCCATCATCATCTTGTGCCTTTGATCTCCATCTCCAAAGCATCGTCATGATCTCCATCGTCACCGGCATGACACCATGATCTCCATCATCTTGATCTATATCAATGTGTCGTCACATGGTCGTCTCGCCAACAATTGCTCTTGCAACTATTGCTATCGCATAGCGATAAAGTAAAGCAATTATTTGGCGCTTGCATCTTATGCAATAGAGAGATAACCATAAGGCTTTTGCCAGTTGCCAATAACTTCAACAAAACATGATCATCTCATACAACAACTTATATCTCATCACGTCTTGACCATATCACATCACAACATGCCCTGCAAAAACAAGATAGACGTCCTCTACTTTGTAGTTGCAAGTTTTACGTGGCTGCTACGGGCTGAGCAAGAACCGTTCTTACCTACGCATCAAAACCACAACGATAGTTTGTCAAGTTGGTGTTGTTTTAACCTTTGCAAGGACCGGGCGTAGCCCCACTCGGTTCAACTAAAGTTGGATAAACTGACACCCACCAGCCACCTGTGTGCAAAGCACGTCGCTAGAACCAGTCTCGCGTAAGCGTACGCGTAATGTCGGTCCGGGCCGCTTCATCCAACAATACCGCCGAACCAAAGTGTGACATGTTGGTAAGCAGTATGACTTATATCGCCCACAACTCACTTGTGTTCTACTCGTGCATATGACATCTACGCATAAAACCTAGGCTCAGATGCCACTGTTGGGTAACGTAGTAATTTCAAAAAAAATCCTACGCACATGCAAGATCATGGTGATGCATAGCAACGAGAGGGGAGAGTGTTGTCTACGTACCCTCGTAGACCGGAAGCGAAAGCGTTAGCACAACGCGGTTGATGTAGTCGTACGTCTTCACGGCCCGACCGATCAAGCACCGAAACTACGGCACCTCCGAGTTCTAGCACACGTTCAGCTCGATGACGATCCCCAGACTCCGATCCAGCAGAATGTCGGGGAAGAGTTCCGTCAGCACGACGGCGTGGTGACGATCTTAATGTTCCACCGTCGCAGGTCTTTGCCTAAGCACCGCTACAATATTATCGAGGATTATGGTGGAGGAGGGCACCGCACACGGCTAATAGATATCAAGGATCAATTGTTGTGTTTTTGGGGTGCCCCCCTGCACCTGTATATAAAGGAGCAAGGGAGGAGGAGGCCGGCCCTAGGAGGGGGCGCGCCAAGTGTGGAGTCCTACTAGGACTCCCTGGTCCTAGTAGGATTCCACCTCCCATATGGAATACAAAAAGAGGAAGGGAAAAGGAGAAGGAAGGAAGGGGGCGCCCCCTTCCCTAGTCCAATTCGGACCAGACCAAGGGGAGGGGTGCGGCCACCCTTGAGGCCCTTTTCCTTCTTTCCCGTATGGCCCAATAAGGCCCAATACGTATCCCGTAACTCTCCGGTACTCCGAAAAATACCCGAATCACTCGGAACCTTTCCGATGTCCGAATATAGTCGTCCAATATATCGATCTTTACGTCTCGACCATTTCGAGACTCCTCGTCATGTCCCCGATCTCATCCGGGACTCCGAACTCCTTCGGTACATCAAAACTCATAAACTCATAATATAAATGTCATCGAAACCTTAAGCGTGCGGACCCTACGGGTTCGAGAACAATGTAGACATGACCGAGACACGTCTCCGGTCAATAACCAATAGCGGAACCTGGATGCTCATATTGGCTCCCACATATTCTACGAAGATCTTTATCGGTCAGACCGCATAACAACATGCGTTGTTCCCTTTGTCATCGGTATGTTACTTGCCCGAGATTCGATCGTCGGTATCTCAATACCTAGTTCAATCTCGTTACCGGCAAATCTCTTTACTCGTTCCGTAATACATCATCCTGCAACTAACTCATTAGTTGCAATGCTTGCAAGGCTTAAGTGATGTGCATTACCGAGAGGGCCCAGAGATACCTCTCCGACAATCGGAGTGACAAATCCTAATCTCGAAATACGCCAACCCAACAAGTACCTTCGGAGACACTTGTAGAGCACCTTTATAATCACCCAGTTACGTTGTGACGTTTGGTGGCACACGAAGTGTTCCTCCGGTAAACGGGAGTTGCATAATCTCATAGTCATAGGAACATGTATAAGTCATGAAGAAAGCAATAGCAACAAACTAAACGATCAAGTGCTATGCTACGGAATGGGTCAAGTCAATCACATCATTCTCCTAATGATGTGATCCCGTTAATCAAATGACAACTCATGTCTATGGTTAGGAAACATAACCATCTTTGATCAATGAGCTAGTCAAGTAGAGGCATACTAGTGACACTCTGTTTTGTCTATGTATTCACACATGTATTATGTTTCCGGTTAATACAATTCTAGCATGAATAATAAACATTTATCATGATATAAGGAAATAAATAATAACTTTATTATTGCCTCTAGGGCATATTTCCTTCAAGTTAATCTATTCGAATAGCCGTGATCTTCGGTAACAGGACGACTTGGAGTTGTACCTTGACCTTATGACAACTAGAATCGGTTACTTAATAAAACACACCCTTTCAAGTGCCAGATACAACCTAGTGATCGCTCTCTAACAGGGCGACGAGGAGAGGATCGCCGGGTAGGATTATGCTATGCGATGCTACTTGGAGGACTTCAGTCTACTCTCTTCTACATGCTGCAAGACGGAGGCTGCCAGAAGCGTAGTCTTCGACAGGATTAGTTATCCCCCTCTTATTCTGGCATTCTGCAGTTCAGTCCACCGATATGGCCCTTTACACATATACCCATGCATATGTAGTGTAGTTCCTTGCTTGCGAGTACTTTGGATGAGTACTCACGGTTGCTTTCTCCTTCTTTTCCCCCTATCCCTTCTACCTGGTTGTCGCAACCAGATGCTGGAGCCCAGGATCCAGACGCCACCGTTAACGACGACTCCTACTACACCGGAGGTGCCTACTACTACGTGCAGCCCGCTGACGATGACCAGGAGTAGTTTAGGAGGATCCCAGGCAGGAGGCCTGAGCCTCTTTCGATCTGTATCCCAGTTTGTGCTAGCCTTCTTAAGGCAATCTTGTTTAACTTATGTCTTACTCAGATATTGTTGCTTCCGCTCACTCGTCTATGATCGAGCTCTTGTATTCGAGCCCTCGAGGCCCCTGGCTTGTAATATGATGCTTGTATGACTTATTTTATTTGTAGAGTTGTGTTGTCATATCTTCTTGTGAGTCCCTGATCTTGATCGTACACATTTGCGTGTATGATTAGTGTACGCTCAAATCGGGGGCGTCACACCGCCGATGAGTTTTTTTCCACAATTTTCTGTGTGACTCCGACGATTCCTCGTCAGATGATGAGGAGATGTTGGTTGTCGTGTTGGTCCATGACCACCTTAATAGGCGGCAGCTGTTGTTCCGGGGCTCGATCCCAGGGCACATTCCGATGTTGAATCGCAATTGAGAGAGCGCCATTTCCTTCTTTGGAATTACTACTTTGACACAACCAACCCGCTGTTCAAACATCAGAAATTCTGGCGGCTTTTTGGTATGGCTAAGCATCTTTTCGACCATATTAGAGAGGGAGGTGGTCGGATACGATAACTATTTCGAGTGTAAAGAGGATGCCCTTGGAAAGATTGGCTTCTCATCTTATCCGAAAAATGCACTGCAGCCATCCGGATGCTTGCATGCGGAGTGCCCGGTGATCTCATTGATGAGTACGTCCGTATGAGCGAGTCTACATGCCTAGAGTCTATGTACAGGTTCTGCAAGGCTGTGATTGCTCTGTTTGGCCCCGAGTACCTGAGAGAGCCGACTGGTCAAGATACAACCCGGTTGTTGGTGATGAATTCTAGCAGGGGCTTCCCAGAGATGCTTGGTAGTATAGACTGCATGCACTAGGAGTGAAAAAACTACCCTTCTGCTTGGCAAAGGTAGTACTCCCTCCGGTCCTTTTTACTCTGCATATTAGAATTCTTTGAAGTCAAACTTCACAAAGTTTGACCATATTTATATGAAAAAATATCAACATCTGCCAAGCTAAAGTTATACAATATGAAACTTTAAGTCATGACACATCTATTGATATTGATTTTAGATTGTGAATGTTGGTACATTTTTTTATAAAGTTGGTCAAACTTTATGAGGCTTGACTTTAGTCAAATCTTATATGCGAACTAAAAAGGACCGGAGGGAGTATAAGGGTCATGTCAGTGCTTGCATTATCATAGTTGAGGCCGTGGCCTCACAAGATCTCTGGATCTGGCACCTTTTCTTCGGCATGGCCGGATCGCACAATGATATCAACGTGCTTCAAGACTCGTTGGTGTTTGCAAGGCTTGCCGAAGGCAACAACCTGCAATCTCGATGGGGCATCGTTCGGTATACTATTAGAACTTGAAGCACTAGGAAGTTGAGAGGTGATGACTGCTTGTGTGATCATACACAATATGATCGTAGAGGATGAGCGTCCGGAACGTATCTACAATCAAGGGTTTCAGTTTCAGGATGAAAATATTATGTCTGAGCATGAAGGAGGAGCGGCAACGTTTACACAGTTCATTTAATTTCACCATAAAATGCGTGATTGGGAAATCACATGCAGCTGGGTATAACAATAGATACCCACACACACAAAAAGATACTATCCTCGATCAAGGAAGTTGCACATGAGGAGCACGGATCTCTATGTCTGGTGCGATGCAGGATTTAAGTTTGTTTTGTGTGCAACTGGTTGTAATTTTTTATTTTTGTGCACCCCGATGTGTCTAACCTTATATATACCTGTATATATTTGTAGAGATCCTGTATATATACATGTATATATCTGTAGTGGATACAAGCAAGCTGTAATGCAGGCCTTCATTCATTCATTCGAGAAGTCAGCGATGTCGCAAGGAGAGCAAGCACAATCACGAGCAACGGGGAACTTGGCTGCTGTTCTCCTCGTAGGGATCCTGCTCCAGCTCGCCGGCTGCAGCCCTCCACCGGATCCGGTGACCTGCACGCATGGCACGTCCAACTGCACGGTCACCAACACGTACGGCTCCTTCACGGACCGCACCATCTGCCACGCGGCCAACGTCGTCTACCCGAGCACCGAGCAGGAGCTGGTCGCGGCCGTGGCGGCCGCGGCGTCGGCCAAACGCAAGATGAAGGTGGCCACCAAGCACTCACACAGCGGCCCCAAGCTGGCGTGCCCCGGCGGCAGCCAGGGCACCATCATAAGCACCGCACGGCTGAACCGGACGGTTCGCATCGACACCGAGAGGCAGCTCATCACGGTGGAGAGCGGCATGGTACTCCGGGACCTGATCCAGGCCGCTGCCGCACCGGGGCTGTCACTGCCGCACTCGCCGTACTGGTACGGCCTAACCATCGGCGGGCTCCTCGCGACGGGCGCGCATGGGAGCGGGCTGTGGGGCAAGGGAGGCGCCGTGCACGAGTACGTGGTCGGTCTGAGGATCGTGACGCCGGCGCCGGCGTGTCACGGGTTCGCCATGGTGAGGGAGCTCGGCGCCGATCACCCGGACCTGGACGCCGCCAAGGTCTCCCTTGGGGTCCTCGGCGTTGTCTCCCAGGTGACTCTGGCCCTGCAGCCGCTGTTCAAGCGGTCAGTGACGTTTGTGAGGCGCAACGACTCGGACTTCACGGCACGGGTGGCCGAGTGGGGCCGTCTTCACGAGTTCGCCGACATGATATGGCTGCCGCAGCACGGCAGCGTCATCTACCGCCAGGACGACCGCGTCGACGTCGCGACACCCGGGAATGGGCTCAGCGATCTGGCCCTTTTTCGTTCCAACCCCACAGCCCTGCTTGTCCGCGTAAGAGCCGCAGAGGAGCGGTTGCAGGAGAACGGCACTGACATCGCCCGGTGCGCGGCGGAGCAGGAGGCGGCCACGAGACAGCTGCCGGCCTTGGGCTTCACGAACGACGGCGTCTCCTTCACGGGGTACCCGATTGTGGGGTACCAGCATCGCATCCAGGCGTCCGGCTCATGCATCGATGGCCCAGAGGATGGCCTCCTCTCCTCCTGCGCCTGGGACCCGCGCATCCGAGGTACCTTCCTGTACAACTCCGGCTTCAGCGTCCCACTCTCTAAGGTGTCGGCATTCGTCGCCGACATGCAACGGCTCCGGGACCTCAAACCGGCCGCGTTTTGTGCCCTCCTTCGTGCGGGTGTTGTCCTCCGCTACGTCAAGGCGTCCTCCGCGTACGTCGGCAAGCCCGAGGACTCTGTTGACGTCGACATCATCTTCTACCGCAGCCACACCGACGGCATGCCGCGCGCCCACGCCGACGTGCTGGACGAGATTGAGCAGATGGCGTTGGGTAAGTACGGCGGCCTGCCGCACTGGGGTAAGAACCGCAACTTCGCCTTCGACGGTGTCATCGCAAGGTACCCGAAAGCCCATAAGTTCCTTAAGGTAAAGAATATGTACGACCCCGACGGGCTCTTCTCCAGCGAGTGGACCGACCAAGTGCTCGGCGTCAACGGGACCCCCAACATCATTAAGAAGCGTTGCGCCATTGAAGGACTATGTGTCTGCTCTGACGACTTGCACTGTGCGCCAGAACAGGGGTACTTCTGCCGGCCAGGGAAGGTTTACACGAAGGCAAGAGTTTGCTCCTCCACCGAGGATTATTAGAGATGACGGCACCACTAGTTTTCTTTCCAGTTAGCAAAATAAACGGCCATGTCAATGTGTGCATGTACGCTGGATGTGGCCCGGTAGTTTTTCAGTTAGTAGTTAGTAGCTTGGGATAGCATGCAGAGCAGCTCACGGCACGCACGCATCACCCGCATGGCGAGTGTCGTGGGATGGCACCACCGGTGAGCTCGCGTGCGTGGTTGATCTTTCCCTCTATAAGTTCAGTACAAATAAGAGGAATGAGATAGAGAAAAGCCGCAACGCAGTACGCAGCACAAAACACCTTAGTCTTTGCTTCCTTCTGGCAATTGTTGAGCTTGCAGGTGTCTTCGGTTCTAACAAGTGGTATGAGAGCTGCGTCGTTCCCTGACGACCATGGCCGGCTCGACCTCCCCAAAGGGCACCCCGACAACCGTTGACGCAGCGGTGGCAGCTCGTGCGGCCGCTAGGAGGCTGACGACTCTTGCCACAGCGGCGCGCGATCGGTGAATTCAACACGAGGTCGGAGCTGCAGCCGCAGGGGCGGCAAGGAGATCGTCGTGCACGAACACACTATGCAGGAGCGCCTCGTCCTGAGCGGCACCATAGTGTGGCCAATACTCACCCCGACGAACTACTTCGAGTGGTCGGAGGCCAATTTGATGTGGGACACGATGGAGGGAAACCCGTCGAGTGTCCCCAACGACAAGGCGGCACTGGCGGCCATCCTACGATTCATACCGTCGTAGATGGTGGGCGTGATTGGTGAAGAAGACGACGAAAGAGGCTTGGGACACGATTAAGACCATGCACATGGGCGTGGCGCGCGTGCGCGAGGCCACGGTGCAACTTCTGCGTTCGGAGTTCCAGGCGACCGCGTTCCGCGACGGCGAGACGCTCGACGCATTCGGCATGCGCATCACCCCGCTCGTCAACAACCTGCGCTCGCTCCGAGACACCATGGACGAGGTGAGAGTGGTCCAGAAGTTTCTTCGCGTTGTTCCATCTCGATACATGCAGATCGCCCTCGCCATCGAGACGATGCTCGATCCCAACACACTCTCGGTCGATGAGCTAGTTGGCCGCCTACGCTCGCGAAGGAGCGCTACCTTGCCAACAACCAATGTGGAGGCGGCGGGAGCCAGCTGCTGCTGACGGAGGCGCAGTGGAACGCGTGCAAGAACCAGCGCGCCCAAGGCCAGAGCACTGGCTAGGGCGGGGGTCAGGGCGTTTCCGGCGGACCAGATGGGTATGGCGGACCGGGCGGCGGCTCAAATCGTCACCGCGGCAAGCCACAACACCATCGTGGCGGAGGCCAGGCGGTAGTGGAAACATCGGGCACGGCGACGTGCGAAACGAAGAGCGGGACATGTCAGAGGTCAAGTGCTACAACTGTAACAAACCTGGCCACTTCTCCAAGCACTTCACCAAGCCACGACGTCAGCGCAAGGAGCATGCAAACCTGGCGCGTGGTGAAGGTGAGTACAATGAGACGTCTCTCCTGCTGGCCACAGTGAGCGCGCTCATGACGACCACGGAGCACCCGGTTGAGCACGTTCTCCCCAATGAGGAGCGTTCCCAGGCGCGTGTCGCACCTACCGACGGTCTCTTCGACATGTCCTGGTACCTGGACACCTAGGCGAGCAACCACATGGCCGGTTGCCGGGAGATCTTCTCCCAGCTCGATGTCGGTGTGCGCGGCTCCGTGAGGCTCGGCGATGGCAACGACGTGCAAATCGAGGGGAGAGGCACCATCCTCTTGGAGTGCTGGAACAATGAGCACCTGACCCTGTCGGAGGTGTATTTCATACCTTGTCCGCGCAACAACATCATCAGCATAGGGCGAATGGACGAGCTCGGGTGTGAAACCAACATCCAAGGCGGGCTGCTGCGGCTCCGCGATCAGGAGGGCCGCCTCCTCGCTCGCATTTAGAGGAACGGTGGACGGTTGTATGTGCTGCAGCTAACTGCAGGGCGCCCTATCTGCCTGCTAACACGCGGAGAGGACGAGGCATGGTTGTGGCATGGTCACTACAGCCACCTAAACTTACGTGCTCCACAGGATTTGGGTCGCCTTGGCATGGCCGACGGCGTCCCCATCATCGATCGCATCGACTAAGTCTGCGACGGGTGCATGCTGGGCAAGCAGCGTCGACTGCCATTTCCCAAGGCCATGTCATACTGCACAGAGCGCGCTCTGGAGCTTGTCCACAACAACCTATGTCATCCAATCAGGCCGGTAACAGTGGGAGGTAACCGTTATTTCCTGTTGATCATTGATGATTACTCACGGTTCATGTGGCTTGAGGTGATCCAATCCAAAGATGAGGCATTTGATCGCTTCAAGAAAATCAAGGCCCAGACAGAGGCCGAGTTGAGGTGCAACCTCCTTGCGTTCCATTCAGATCGAGGAGGCAAGTTCAACTCTTTCTCCTTCCGCAAGTACTGTGATGACAGCGCCATCAAACACCGTACCACAACGCCGTACACACCCTAGCAGAACGGCGTGGTCGAGCGGCGGAACCAGATAGTGGTCGAGATGGCCCGCTGTTTGATGAAGGCCATGGCGGTACCGGCGACGTTCTAGGGAGAGGCAATGAAGAATGCAATCTACCTCCTCAATTGTGCGCCCACATACAGCCTCGACGGACTGACGCCGTACGAGGCGTGGCACAAGCGGAGGCTGGCGGTGCATCACCTTTGCACATTTGGGTGCGTGGCACACGTGAAGCACCTCGGCCCTAGCATCGACAAACTAGTTGATCGCTCCACACCGGCGATCTTCATCAGGTATGAGGAAGACGCCAAGGCCTACATGGCCAATGTTCCATCGGGCAAGTGGGTGATCATAATCGGCGACATCACATTTGAGGAGCATAGAAGGTGGGACTAGACAACCGCGACCAACAGAGATGCCGCACTCCCGGTCGAACACCTTTTGGTCACTTAGAGTGATGAAGACCACGACGTGTAGTCCTCGCCGGCCCGCACTGGCTCCCCGACTGCTCTTGCTACTCCAACCATTGATGGGCATCGTCCTCCGTGGCGGTAGGGTCGCCTCTCGTGGTGTCCGAGGGTGCCTCGCTGATACATCTCCAACGTATCTATAATTTATGAAGTATTCATGCCATGTTTACAATAATTTTATATCGTTTTGGTATGATTTGCATAGAACTAACCCGGACTGACACCGTTTTCAACAGAACTACTGTGGTGTTGTTTTTTGTGCAGAAATGAAAGTTCTTCAAATGAGCTGAAACTTTTTGACGATTTTTTTGGAACAAAAAAGACTCCCAAAGCTTTGTGGAAGGACCAGAAGGTGAAGGAGTAGGGAACAAGACACCGGGGGGCACCTAATAGGCCCAGCTTGCCCTAGTGGGTTGTGCTCACCTCGAGGCCCATCTTAGCGTGAAACCAACGCCAAAAAATCCTATAAATAGAGAAACCATCAGAAGTAACCCTAGATCAGAAGTTCCGTCGTCGCAAGCCTTTGTAGCCATGAAAAACCAATCTAGACCCCGTTCTGGCACCCCGTCGGAGGAGGAAATCATCATCGATGCCCATCTTCATCATCCCAGCGGCCACCATGATGAGGAGGGAGTAGTCCACCCTCGGGGCTGACGGTTTGTACCAGTAGCGATGTGTTTAATCTCTCTCTCTCTCTCTTGTGTTCCTGAGATGTCACGATCTTGATGTATCGCAGGCTTTGTTAATATAGTTGGATCATATGGTGTTTTCCCCTCTCTATCTTGTTGTGAATTGAGTTTTCCGTTTGAAGATTTTGTTTTATTGGATTGAATATTTTTATGGATTTGAGAGCACTTCATGTATGTCTTGCTATGAATACCCGTGATGAAAATGGGGTATCATATTGATTAACTTGATATGTGTTTTGGCACTCAACTTATGGATTCCCGAGGTGACATTGTGGTAATCTATGCATAGGGGTTGATGCACATTCTCGTCTTTTGTTTCTCCGGTAGAAATCTTGGGGCACTCTTTGAGGTTCTTTGTGTTGCATTGAGTATTATGAATCTGAATTTTCATTGGTGTTATATTGGTACGAACTCTTGATAGATTGATCGGAAAGAATAACTTAGTGTTATTTTAGTACAAACTCTTGATAGATCGATCCGAAAGAATAACTTGGTGTTATTTTAGTACAAACTCTTGGATAGATCGATCAGAAAGAATAGCTACAAACAATTTCTTCTTATGTACTCCGCTAGATAAGAACTTTGGAGTGATTCTTCATCGCACATTGAGGGATGGTTATGTGATCCAGTTATATTAGCATTGTTGAGAGATTGCACTAGCGAAAGTATGACCCTAGGCCTCATTTTCAAGCATTGCAATACTGTTTGTGCTCACTTTTGTTACTTGCTACCTTGCTGTTTTTTATTGTTACTATTACAAAAATCAATATCTACTATCATTACTACACTTTTATTACCATCTCTTCGCTGAACTAGTGCACCTATACAAATTACCATTATATTTGGTGTGTTGGGGACACAAGAGACTCTTTGTTATTTGGTTGCAGGGTTGTTTGAGAGAGACTATCTTCATCCTACGCCTCCCACGGATTGATAAAGCTTAGGTCATTCACTTGAGGGAAAATTGCTACTGTCCTAGAAAACTCCGCGCTTGAAGGCCCAACACGTGTCTACAAGAATAAAGTTGCGTAATAGACATCACTTGCCCATGTCCGTGAAGGACGATTGAGCCACACCACCGGAGGGCGATAGCGAGCGCCATGACCTCGACCACACTTTGTCTCACTACCGCAATATCAAGCATGTTCTCACGGAGCTGGACGCAGCGGCGAGAGAAGAGCACATCGGGCTCTGTCTTGTTGCCGCAGAGGAACCTAATAGCGTCAATGAGGCGCTCGACGAGCCATACTGGAAGCGCGCCATGGACGCTAAACTCACGGCGATCCGCGACAATGGAACATGGGAGCTCGCCATGCTCCTACGAGAGTGTGACACCCCCGATTTGACCGTACACTAATCATACACGCAAACGTGTATGATCAAGATCAGGGACTCACGGGAAGATATCACAACACAACTCTACAAATAAAATAAGTCATACAAGCATCATATTACAAGCCAGGGGCCTCGAAGGCTCGAATACAAGAGCTCGATCATAGACGAGTCAGCGGAAGCAACAATATCTGAGTACAGACATAAGTTAAACAAGTTTTCCTTAAGAAAGCTAGCACAAACTGGGATACAGATCGAAAGAGGTGCATGCCTCCTGCCTGGGATCCTCCTAAACTACTCCTGGTCGCCGTCAGCAGGCTGCACGTAGTAGTAGGCACCTCCCGAGTAGTAGTAGTCATCATCAACAGTGGTGTCTGGCTCCTGGGCTCCATCGTCTGGTCGCAGCAAACGGGTATAGAAAGGGGAAAAAGGGGGAGCAAAGCAACCATGAGTACTCATCCAAAGTACTCGCAAGCAAGGAACTACACTACATATGTATGCATTGGTATCAAATGGAATGAGGGTATCATATGTGGACTGAACTGCAGAATGCCGGAATAAGAGGGGGATAGCTAGTCCTTATCGAAGGCTACGCTTATGGCCATCTCCATCTTGCAGCATGTAGAAGAGAGTAGATGGTAAGTTCACCAAGTAGCATCAAGGAGCATCGTATAGCATAATCCTACCCGGCGATCCTCCCCTCGTCGCCCTGTGAGAGAGCGATCACCGGTTGTATCTGGCACTTGGAAGGGTGTGTTTTATTAAGTATCCGGTTCTAGTTGTCATAAGGTCAAGGTACAACTCCGGGTTGTCCTTTTACTGAGGGACACGGCTATTCGAATAGATCAACTTCCCTACAGGGGTGCACCACATAACCCAACACGCTCGATCCCATTTGGCCGGACACACTTTCCTGGGTCATGCCCGGCCTCGGAAAATCAACACGTCACAACCCTACCTAGGCACAACAGAGAGGTCAGCACGCCGGTCTAAATCCTATGGCGCAGGGGTCTGGGCCCATCGCCCATTGCACACCTGCACGTTGCGTGGGCGGCCGAAAGCAGAACTAGCCCCCTTAATACAAGAGCAGGCTTACGTTCCAATCCGACGCGCGCCGCTCAGTCGCTGACGTCATGAAGGCTTCGGCTGATACCACGACGTCGAGTGCCCATAACTGTCCCCGCGTAGATGGTTAGTGCATATAGGCCAATGGCCAGACTCAGATCAAATACCAAGATCTCGTTAAACGTGTTAAGTATCCGCGAACGCCGACCAGGGCCAGGCCCACCTCTCTCCTAGGTGGTCTCAACCTGCCCTGTCGCTCCACCACAAAATAACAGTCGGGGGCCGTTGGGAACCCAGGCCCACCTGTACTGGGATGGAGCCACCTGCCCCTCCAGCCCCTCAACTCCGAACAGTACCACAGGTAATGTAACAGTGTAAAGTATATAGTATATGCCCGTGATCACCTCCCGAAGTGATCGTGGCCCAGTAGTATAGCGTGGCAGACGGACAAGAGTGTAGGGCCATTGATGGAACACTAGCATCCTATACTAAGCAGTAGGATAGCAGGTAAGGTAACAACAGTAGTAGCAAGGACAGGCTATGCAGCAGTATAGGATTAACTGAAAGCAGTAATATGCTACACTACTCTAATGCAAGCAGTATAGAGAAGATTAGGCGACATCTGGTGATCAAGGGGGGGGGCTTGCCTGGTTGCTCCGGCAAGAGAGAGGGGTCGTCGACACCGTAGTCGAACTGGGGGCGCCGACAGTCTCGGGGTCTATCGGAAATAGGTAATGGAGGGGGAATACAATAAATAATAGAGCAATCAAAGTATCAGAAAGCATAACAAGACAATACGCGGTGCTAGGGGTGACATAACGTGGTATGAGGTGGTACCGGTGAAGGGGGGAAACATTCGGGAAAATATCCCCGGTGTATCGCATTTTCGGAAAGATAAGCCGGAGGGGGAAAGTTGTATGTTTGCTATGTTAGGGATGTGTGGTGGATGAACAGGCTGCGTATCCGGGTTCATCTCGTCGTTCTGAGCAACTTTCATATACAAATTTTTTCCATCCGAACTACGGTTTATTTTATATTAATTTTAAAAGATTTAAATCATTTTTAGGATTTATTTAATTAATTTAATCAACATTATCCAGAATAGTACTTGCTGACGTCATCATGACATCAGCATGACGTCAGCAGTCAACAGAGGTGTTGACTGGTCAAACTGACGTGTGGGTCCCATTTGTCATACTCTGTTTAGGTTAATTAGGGTTTAGCTAATCTAATTACTGTTTAATTAAACTAACTAGTTAATAAGATTAATTAAACAGGATTAATTAACTTAATTCATTAATTAATTAATTAATAATTTTATTAATTCATTTTATTTTATTTTCTTTTTTAAAACGTTCTGGGGTTGGGCCCCCTTGTCATTGGGCCAAAGGCCTTAGCGGGTCAATGGGCGCGGGCGCTAGCAGATCGGGCGACGGGCGCTGGGACATGCGGGTGCGGGCGCCCGAACTGTACACAACCAGTCGGGGCCACGGCGAGGGGGGGGGGGACGGGACGCCGGCGCGGCACCGGCGGAAGGCTGCGCGCGCGAGAGCACTGGGGAAGGGCAGCGCCGCGAGCGAGAGGGGGGGCCGCGGGCGCGTGGGCTGGCAAAGCCAGGGCGCGCTGGGGAGCAGGGGCGCGACCAGGGGCAGCGGTGGCGGACGCCGGTGGAGCCGCGAGTAGAGGCGTGTGGGGAGGCGGGCGCGCGTGCGCGTGGCCGCGGCCAGGGACGGAGGAGGGCACGCGCCCTTGGGCACGAGCGGGCGGCAGTCAAGGGCGCACGGGTGGCGGGAGGCTCGGCGCGGGTCGCGAGCGGAGCAAGGCGAGAAGGGGCCGGGCGCGGCTGCAGGGTAGCTGTTGCAGCCGCAGCAGCAACGGGGAGGCGCGAGGCACGGTCTGGCGCAGTAAGCAGGGAGCGGGAGCAGCACGGGCGGCGAGTGTGCGCGTGCGGATGCGACGGCGGATCCGCCAGGGAAGAAGAGGGGAAGGGAAGGGGGGCTCACATAGCCCTGCAGATGTGCTATAGCGGGCTCGAGGCGGCGATCGGTGACGAGCGGCGATGGGGTTGAGGCGGCGAGGGGCGCCGGGAAAGCGAGGTCCGGTGAGGTGGTCCTCCAGGCGGCGTCGACGCGTCCGAAGGAGAATGACGCGGGCGTCGCGCGGGAGGAGCCGGTGGTGCTGGCTAGTTGCGTCGATGGTCGACGCGGCGCGAGCCGCCGGTGACGAGGCAGTCGGCCAGTGGCGTCGAGCGCCATCGGGGGCGACCGCGATCTGGGGTGATCTAGATCCGGGCATCACAGAGAGTACATAGGCATAGGGCTCAAGTGGGTTTACAAGATCAATAGGGACGCCACTGACAACATGGTGAAGCACGCGCGTAGTACTTCGTTTCGATAACTAATAGATTTTTGCAATAAGTATGTGAGTTCTTTATGACTAAGGTTGAGTCCATGGATTATACGCACTCTCACCCTTCCACCATTGCTAGCTTCTCTAATACCGCACACCTTTCGCCGGTATCATACACCCACCATATACCTTCCTCAAAACAGCCACCATACCTACCTATTATGGCATTTCCATAGCCATTTCGAGATATATTGCCATGCAACTTTCCACCGTTTCGTTTATTATGACACGCTTCATCATTGTCATCTTGCTTTGCATGATCATGTAGTTGACATTGTATTTGTGGCAAAGCCACTGTTCATAGTTCTTTCATACATGTCACTCTTGATTCATTGCACATCCCGGTACACCGCCGGAGGCATTCATATAGAGTCATATTTTGTTCTAAGAATCGTGTTGTAAGTAAATAAAAGTGTGATGATCATCATTATTAGAGCATTGTCCCAGTGAGGAAAGGATGATGGAGACTATGATTCCCCCACAAGTCAGGATGAGACTCCGGACTAAAAAAAGAGGCCAAAAAAAAAGAGAAAAGGCCCAAATAAAAAGAATAAAAATAAAAAAATGAGAGAAAAAGAGAGAAGGGGCAATGCTACTATCCTTTTACCACACTTGTGCTTCAAAGTAGCACCATGATCTTCATGATAGCGAGTTTCGTACGTAGTCACTTTCATAAATTAGTGGGAATTTTACATTATAGAACTTGGCTTGTATATTCCAATGACGGGCTTTCTCAAAATGCCCTAGGTCTTCGTGAGCAAGCGAGTTGGATGCACACCCACTTAGTTTCTTTGTTGAGCTTTCATACACTTATATTTCTAGTGCATCCGTTGCATGGCAATCCCTACTCACTCACATTGATATCTATTGATGGGCATCTCCATAGGCCGTTGATACGCCTAGTTGATGTGAGACTATCTTCTCCTTTTTTTCTTCTCCACAATCACCATTCTATTCCACCTATAGTGCTATGTCCATGGCTCACGCTCATGTATTGCGTGAAGATTGAAAAAGTTTGAGAACATCAAAAGTATGAAACAATTGCTTGGCTTGTCATCGGGGTTGTGCATGATTTAAATATTTTGTGTGATGAAGATAGAGCATAGCCAGACTATATGATTTGTAGGGATAGCTTTCTTTGGCAATGTTATTTTGAGAAAGACATGAGTACTTCGTTAGTATGCTTGAAGTATTATTATTTTTATGTCAATATTAAACTTTTGTCTTGAATCATTTGGATCTGAATATTCTTGCCACAATAAAGAAGATTACATTGAGAAATATGCTAGGTAGCATTCCACATCAAAAATTCTGTTTTTATCATTTACCTACTCGAGGACGAGCAGGAATTAAGCTTGGGGATGCTTGATACGTGTCCAACGTATCTATAGTTTTTGATTGTTCCATGCTATTATATTATCAACCTTGGGGCCAGTATGGTCGGCCGCCCCGGGTAGACTGGAAAACGTATACAGAAAAATACGATTCATTGTACATGGGCTAACATAGATATGATAGAACGACCGCACCAGCCCAGTTGCAGCACAAAGCCTGAACGCTAGCAGGGCCACACCCATTCACCCACGCCACAAACTAGTCCTAGGAAGGAAATCCTCAGTCGGCCAATCGGGCGAGGAAGCGAGCGTAACTGCGTAACCTAGCCGCCGATTCGCCGCCACAACCCACAGAGCTTTGCCAGACGCCAGTCCTCCTCACCGGCTGCCGTCTGCCGGCCGCCAGGCACCTAACCCAGATCGGCCAATGGGCGAACCAGCACCAGCACAGCATCGAGCTAGTGCAAAAGTAAGCGCAGCCAGCAGGTGCAAGTCCATTTTCTTCTGAATATGACCTTCAATTCAGTAATCAGTACTGCTTCAATTTCTAGCAAATTATTGAACTGATGGTCAAATCATCAGTACTAGTATACTCCCTCCAAGGAATGAATAATTTAAGCAGCGGGAGTTCATGTTTTCTTGTGACGTTTATGTTATATTTCGTGATTTTTGGTGGTTACATCTACTTGCCATGAATCTTGAAGAGTTTTAAATCATTAGTTATGTTAATTTTTGAGTGCAACTAGCTTTCATATTTGAACTTTATGAGTATTGTTGGTTCAGCGAACTTGCATTTATCCATCAAAAAATTTAGACCTTAAATGTTTCACCCCGGCTAAGTTCAATTCTTGGATCCGCCACTGGATGTTTTATATGCATTTATATGCTATTTTATATGATTTTTGCGATTAACCTATTAACCTAGATCCTAGTGCCAGTTTCTATTTTTTCCTTGTTTTTGAGTTTTACAGAAAAGGAATACCAAACGGAGTCCAATTGACGTGCCAATTTTTGACGATTTTTTATGGACCAAAAGAAGACCCCGGAGTAAAAGAGTTGGGCCAGGAGAGTCCCGGGATGCCCACGAGGGTGGGGGGCGCCCCACCCCCTCGGCGTGGGCCCCTGCCTTGTGGACAACCCGGAGACCCCCCTGACGTGAGACCTCCAGAAAACAGAATAGATCGGGAGTTCCGCCGCTGCAAGCCTCTGTAGCCACCGAAAACCAATCGGGACCCTGTTCCGGCACCCTGCCGGAGGGGGAATCCCTCACCGGTGGCCATCTTCATCATCCCGGCGCTATCCATGACGGGGAGGGAGTAGTTCACCCTCGGGGCTGAGGGTATGTACCAGTAGCTATGTGTTTGATCTCTCTCTCTCTCTCTCTCTCGTGTTCTTGAGGTGATACGATCTTGATGTATCGCGAGCTTTGCTATTATAGTTGGATCTTATGATGTTTATCCCCCTCTACTCTCTTGTAATGGATTGAGTTTTCCCTTTGAAGTTATCTTATTGGATTGAGTCTTTAAGGATTTGAGAACACTTGATGTATGTCTTGCCGTGCTTATCTGTGGTGACAATGGGATATCACGCGATCCACTTGATGTATGTTTTAGTGATCAACTTGCGGGTTCCACCCATGAACCTATGCATAGGGGTTGGCACACGTTTTCGTCTTGACTCTCCGGTAGAATCTTTGGGGCACTCTTTGAAGTTCTTTGTGTTGGTTTGAACAGATGAATCTGAGATTGTGTGATGCATATCGTATAATCATACCCACGGATACTTGAGGTGACATTGGAGTATCTAGGTGACATTAGGGTTTTGGTTGATTTGTTTCTTAAGGTGTTATTATAGTACGAACTCTATGATAGATCGAACGGAAAGAATAGCTTCATGTTATTTTACTACGGACTCTTGAATAGATCGATCATAAAGGATAACTTTGAGGTGGTTTAGTACCCTACCATAATCTCTTCGTTTGTTCTCCACTATTAGTGACTTTGGAGTGACTCTTTGTTGCATGTTGAGGGATAATTATATGATCCAATTATGTTATTATTGTAGATAGAACTTGCACTAGTGAAAGTATGAACCATAGGCCTTGTTTCAACGCATTACAATACTGTTTACGCTCACTTTTACCTTTAGTTACCTTCTATTTTTATATTTTCATATTATAAAAACCTATATCTATCATCCATATTGCACTTGTATCACCATCTCTTCGCCGAACTAGTGCACCTATACAATTTACCATTGTATTGGGTGTGTTGGGGACACAAGAGACTCTTTGTTATTTGGTTGCAGGGTTGTTTGAGAGAGACCATCTTCATCCTACACCTCCTACGGATTGATAAACCTTAGGTCATCCACTTGAGGGAAATTTTCTACTGTCCTACAAACCTCTGCACTTGGAGGCCCAACAACGTCTACAAGAAGAAGGTTGTGTAGTAGACATCAAGCTCTTTTCTGGCGCCATTGCCCGGGAGGTTAGTGTTTGAAGGTATATCTTTAGATCTTGCAATCGAATCTTTTTGTTTCTTGTTTTATCACTAGTTTGGTCTATAAAATAAAATTAAAAAAATGGAATTGAGGATACCTCATATGCTTCATATTTTTAATATCTTTCATGAGAATAAGGATTCCAATAATTGTGCTCAATTGCTAGAGGAAGAACGCCTTAGAATGTTTGGCCCTAAATCTTTGAATGATGAGCATGATTGCAATGTTTTTTGTATGAATTCCTTGAATATCTATGATGCTAATGATATGCAAAGACATAAGCTTGGGGACGCTATGTTTGATGATGATGATATTTTTTGTCCCCCAAGTTTTGATGAGCAAATTTATTATGATAGCATGCCTTGTATTTATGATGATTATATTGATGAAAGTGGTTTCGGAGAGGTCATGACTTTATTTAGTGATGAATCCACTATTTCGGAAGAGGTTCCAATTTATTATGAGAACAAAGTTGCTATCTATGATAATTATTGTGATGACTTGTATTGTAACATCCCAAAATTCTAAATTTTGGAATGTTATATTAAATAGATAGATTTGATTGACTGTTTGATTGATTAACTGAAAGTGAGTGAAATTCGAAACTTTTTGAAAGTTAAATGAGAGGGAATAAAAGGACTTTCCCAAACTTTCATTTTGCATTTTGATATCCGTGAATTCAAATTCTTTTCAAATACAAAACCCTCGAGAGAAGATGACATGACTTCTTCCATTTATTTAAATGACAAGGGGTTTTTGTAAACATTTGAATTTCATTTGGAAAATATTTCCAATTCAGAAACTGTAAGCAACTCAATGATTTTCACGAGAGTAGATAAAATGACTTCTTCAAATTATGAAATATGAGTTGGGAGTTTCAAGGATCAAATACAAAGTCCTTTTGAATTTATTTTTAATTTAGAATTGTTTGAGTTTTATGCAAATTATTTTTCTCCAAAAATAAATATATGGAAAAATAGGGTAACATGATTCCCTACATTAGAAAATTGGAGAAAAATTTATTTGAAATCATTTTGGTATTTTTAAAATGATTTTTGTTGGATTTTATTAGACCAGTAGCACTCTTTGAATTATCTGAATTTGGATGGATTTTATTTGGCATTATAAAAATGTTCATGTCGTAGAGAATATTTTTCTGAAAATTTTGATATATTATATGCCTATATAATATTTTTATTTTTTCCGTTATTATTTTATTTGTCTGGAAGTTGTTTTTAAAAAAAAACTTTGCGGACCGACTGGGCCGAAACCCAGCCGGCCCAGCGCCGCGCCGGCCCACCCTGGGTCGTCCCCGATCTCCAGCGGGAGACCGAACCCCGCACGATCGCCGACCGCCGCCGTCTCCTTCAAAGAGTCCGCCTCCGCGCCGCCTTGCCTTGCCCCCTCCCCCACGCCTTCGCCTCCCCTCCCCTCCTATAAATCCGCCCCGGGCCCCGCCTCCTCTCCTCTTTTCCCCGCCGCGCCGCAGCAGGAGATCGCCGCCACCAACCGCCGCCGCTGCCGCACTTTGCTGTTGTTGCCGCGCCGCCGCCGCCGCTGTCCGCGCCACGCCACCGCCCCGCGCCGCATCTCCCAGCGCCACCGACGCCGCCGCCTCACGTAGCCGTCGTCGCCTGCACATCGCCGGAGCCGTGCCGCCCTCGCCGGAGTTCATCGGCGCCGCCATCGGTTTTCACGCCAAAAACCGCACAAATCGATCGAACCGACAAGAACCGCCCGGTCCGGGTTTTTTTAGGTTTTCGATTTAGTAGTCGGTTTTTCTTTTAAAACCCCGATTAGTATATTTAGAGAACGCTCGCTGGTCCTCTGGAGCGAACGAGTTCATAGTTTAGGATTCAGGAGTGAACGTTCGTTGTTTAGAATTATTCTTTTTCTTTTAATTTTCGGCCAGGGACTCCTCTGTGAAGGTTTTATTTACAGTTTAGTCCCTAATCTTAAAACGGTCACTACTTTTTACTCGTTTGTCCAAATCCAACGAAACCAACGCTCACTTCTTCGTTACGATCTCGTCTATACAGTAATCCATCCCAAACATGTTTTTGAAAAGTTTAAAATTTGAATTAGATCAGATTTGAATTCAAACTTCGTTTGATCATAACTTGAGTTTCGTAGCTCCGTTTGAGTTGATTCTTTTTGCAAATCGAAGCTCTTGACCTAAACTTTCTGATAAGGTCAAATTCACATAATTTTGTTACTGTTAGAAATTGTTTTATGTTTCAAGAGTTATTTGCTTGGTTTTGAAGTTTTTCGAATCGTCTTCTTCGATCTTTCTGATATTTTGAGTGATTGCTTATGTGTGGTTACTATTGCTTGCTTATGATAGATTGACCGTACTGTGACGAGTAGGACTATCAAGAGTTATGAGTGCGAATCATCTTCATCAACATTGCAGGCAAGTTCACACTTTGATCATATCCCCTCTCATACACAATTTTTATGCATTAGTTTCACCCTCAAACATTGCATGAGTAGGATTGATAACATGTGGGTATTGGGAAGTAGTTGATGAGGTAGGAACCTATTGCCCTGCATTCAAACCTTGGGAGTTACTATTACGTTATGTTTGTACTACTATGCTATGCTCGTAGACGTGGATTGGGTTTGAGAGTATTCATGACAGATGTGAGATTGTTAGTTAATGGTTTACTTAAGGTGGCAACTTTAACACACATCTGGGTGGATTGAGGCACCTGGGTATTCCAGCAATTGCCTGTGTTTTATGGACCGCCACCCAGGCTCAAAGGGATCATGAAATTATTCATACTAGAAACTTCCGTGTGCAGCCACAAGCTATTATGGGCTCTAGCATAGTTGATTAAGTCATGTGAACTCTTATAGTGGTAGACTAGCATATGTAGGGGTAGTAGGTGGTACGGTCTACCCATCGTAAGGTGCAAACGCTTCTGAAGGACTATGTCTCGGTCATCCGTTTCTCAAACACCATGTAGTGCGAGAAATCCAACGGAGGAGATCGAGTCTTGTGGGGAAAGTGCGCAAACCTCTGCAGAGTGTATAAACTAATCATGATTAGTCGTGTCCCCCGATTATGGACATCTTGAGTATCTAGTACCTGGATTATCATGTGAATCTCATCATTTTACTTTAAATTAAGTTGTTGGGTTTAATGATGTTATTTAATTGGGATTGAGAATGCTGTCAACCATTCTCAATGTTTAACAATCACCATGATAGTTAAATAAAATTTATTCCTTTGTAGTAGGGAAAAATTGGCTTTTCGCAAAAACCTTATAACCATAGAGATTTTCCACCAGCCAAATATGCATGTAGTGATATCCTTTATTCATCATTCTCTATGGTGTGAATTTGCCAGTACATTCAATGTACTGACCCTTTGTGGCTGCAACGTCTCATGTTGCAGGATTATCTTACGACGAGCAAGTGATCCGTTAGGGTTACGATTTCTACACTCAACTTTGCCGTTGGTGTTGATGGGAATCCACAACCTTGTTACTTCCGCTATTTTGGATTGAGGTAATAGTATTTACGTTACTTTTACATGCGATTTACCTCTGTTATAAATCCTCGAGTACTATGTGTGTCAGCATACCGATCCAGGGATGACACTTAAGCACAGAGACTTGATCCATTCGGGTCGGGTCGCTACAAGATGGTATCAGAGCACATGTTGACTGTAGGACGTGACCCTAGAAACTGGCAAGCTCATAGCAAAGATTTTTATCTACAACTTTCCCTTTCAAAAAGATCTTTTACCTCTCTTCTCTTCTAAGCTTATTCAAAAATATCCTTTAGTGAGACCATACCCCTTTCCCCTTTTGACCACATGAAGATTCGACTGATGAGACCACTCCAAGAAGTACAAGATATCGGACAACTAAGACCACTTCGGAATGAAGAGTATTTTCTGTGCATCTGAATAATGGAAACTACAACGGTTGAAGACCGAAGACAAGTAGAATTTGAAGGCTCTGAAGAATTCCCAGATTTGTATGACCTAGGAAGGCTACCCTTATGGAACTTGGCAGACTATGGAAGTTGTCAATACCCGAGATCAAGGTGTATCGGAGAAAGACTGAAACAAGGAGCATGAGAACTCGAAGTTTTGTCAAAGAAAACCCTAAGGCAGGAGATATCAACTATGGAATGATAGCTCAAGGGAATGACAAGAGCAGAAACACGGTTATCCGTGATGTCATCGCCACTGATACTATGGTCACCGAGCTGAGCTAAGCAAGCATTTCTTCGGAAGGATTGGATGGTAGAAGGCTGATGGAGCATCTATCAGCAAAGGATGCAGCTTTAACCTTAGCTGGTGTATCACCAGGATCTGGAGAATTACATCAGGTATTTTAAGACGGACCCGCAGGAAGCCGTATTTTGACAAGGAAGCATTTCGTGAAGAACTTAGGTCCAAGAAGCTGAAGTAGCCAAGCTGGAGGAGCAAAACCTTGAGATACCAGAGATTCGTCAGGACTGAAGGACAGTAGGACCATGGTTCATGCGAAGGATGTTGAAACCAGAAGTGTGGAATGCAACTCCAGAATATTAAAGGACGTCACGAGAGACTTCGCGTCAACAGAGTTGATCTGGCAAAAGAACTTGAGAAAGACAAGCATGATCGGAAGAAGCCATTGGAGGCATGAACAAGGCTTGAAGAGTTTGGAGACGTTGAAGATTTATTGACCTTTAGAAGATCAAACCTGTCGGTGTCAAGACCGGCGGATCTCGGGTAGGGGGTCCCGAACTGTGCGTCTAGGCCGGATGGTAACAGGAGGCAAGGGACACGAAGTTTTACCCAGGTTCGGGCCCTCTCGATGGAGGTAAAACCCTACGTCCTGCTTTATTAATATTGATGATATGGGTAGTACAAGAGTAGATCTACCACGAGATCGAAGAGGCTAAACCCTAGAAGCTAGCCTATGGTATGATTGTTGATCTGTACGTTGTCCTACGGACTAAAACCCTCCGGTTTATATAGACACCGGAGTGGGTTAGGGTTACACAAAGTCGGTTACAATGGTAGGAGATCTTCATATCCGTATCGCCAAGCTTGCCTTCCACGCCAAGGAAAGTCCCTTCCGGACACGGGACGAAGTCTTCAATCTTGTATCTTTATAGTCCAGGAGTCCCGCTGAAGGTATAGTCCGGCCATCCGGACACCCCTAATCCAGGACTCCCTCAGTAGCCCCTGAACCAGGCTTCAATGACGACGAGTCCGGCGCGCAGATTGTCTTCGGCATTGCAAGGTGGGTTCCTCCTCCAAGTACTTCATAGAAGATTTCGAGCACAAAGATAGTGTCCGGCTCTGCAAAATAAGTTTCCACATATTGCCATAGAGAGAATAATATTTACACAAATCTAATCTGCTGACATATTCCATAGCTTGACACACCACGGCCAAGCCTTTATCCGAGTCATTTCATTATCCCACCTCAGCGCGTCATGCGAGGCGGTTTCCTTGGCATGTCTGGTGGGGACATGTAGTTGCATCCACCCATATAAGGGGATAAGGATCCACCTTTTCACCTACGCCTTCTTCCTCCTTCGCCTATCCATTCTTGCGCACTCGAGCTCCAGCGCCCAAGTCCGCACTCCCCACCTTAACCTTCTCCAGCCATGTCCGGAGCGGGAGGCAAGTGGATGGTCTCCTCCGTCACGGAGGGACACATCAAAAAGATGAGGAAGGCCGGATACCTGTCTAACGACATCGCGTACCGGCTTCCCGAAAAGGGGCAGCTCATCCCAATCCCTAGGCCCCATGAGAGGGTGGTGTTCCTCCCCCATTTCCTCCGTGGACTGGGCTTCCCTCTCCACCCATTTGTCCGGGGGCTCATGTTCTACTATGGCCTGGATTTCCATGATCTGGCCCCGAACTTCGTCCTCAACATCTCGGCGTTTATTGTTGTGTGCGAGGCCTTCCTCCGCATCCGCCCCCATTTCGTCCTATGGCTCAAGACTTTCAACGTCAAGCCGAAGGTGGTGCGCGGCAACCAGGCGGAGTGCGGAGGCGCCATGGTGGGCAAGATGGCCAACGTCCTATGGCTCGAGGGCTCCTTTGTGGAGACCCTGAAGGGGTGGCAATCGGGGTGGTTTTACATCACCGAGCCGCGTGACGCCGAATGGGTTGCACCCCCTGAGTTTTGATCCGGACCCCCTACGTGGCTCACCTCCTGGAAGGTGACGGGCCTGTCATGGGGTAAGAAGGGAGAGCTGACCGGACTCCAAACATGCGTCCAAACCCTGGTGGAGAAGAAGCTCAAACTTGTCAACGTAGTCCAGGTTATGCTCATCCGCTTGATCCTCTCGTGTCAACAACGGGCTTTCAACTTGTGGGAGTTCGACCTGGCGCGGCACCAAACTCTGAGCAGACTCTTCGACACGACGTACGAAGATGCTTGGAAGGTGATTTTCAAGGGCGCCGAGGCTCCCGCATCCGCTACCGAGGATCGCGGATTCAGTGCGCAGCGTCACGCTCTCACGGTAAGCTATTTTTTTTTCCTTTTACAGGGTATCAGTTTTTCATAGTTTGACTCCATGCGGGATCTAAGCTCCCTTACCTTTGACAGGATTGGCTGGTGACATCCGGACAGATCAACTGTCCGGCTCCTTTGCCCGAAGGCCCAGCAGACACTCGCTTGGCAAAGCTGCTGGTTCCGGCACCCTATGTGGTGCCGGAGAAGAAGGCCGCGAAAAAGGCCGTGGGGACTCGAAAGAGTGCCCAGCGCCAGGAGGTGTCGGATCCATCATCCGATGGTTCCGAGGCGCATTCCTCCCGTGAAGACGAGGAGGAAGAAGAAGAGACCTCTCTCCCTCCAGCGGGAGGAGAGAAGAAAAGGAAGGCCGCCCTCTCTGGGGAGGCCGGAGGGTCCAAGAAGGGGAAAACCCTTCCTCTGGACTACTCCACCGACGCCGACGACGGCGGAAAGGAGTGGCAGCCCAGGGCCAAGCCCCTGGCAAAATTGTAAGTATCCGGATACCAGAGTAATTCATAGTATTCATTTATTGCACAGCTTTCCCTTACGTCGAATATGTTTATGCAGCCCACCCAAAGACCGGCTCGACGCGTCATCGAGCGGCTCACTGGACTCGTCGGATGTGAACTCGCTTTCGACGGCTTCCTCCCCCCGCCCTACGGACGACACCGAAGTGTTGTCCCAACAGGTTCCAAGCTGGGAGGAGGTGGTCCTGGAGGCGCCGCAAGGCGACCTCCCGGACTCCAGGAGTAAAGGGGATGAAACCCCCCAGGGCTCCAAGTCCGGCTCTAGGCCGGACACCGCTCTGGAACCTTCAAAGGTTCCAGAGTCCGGCCGGGGACCTTCTTCCAAGAGGAGCAAGTCCACCGTGCCGGTGGCCCCCGTCCAACTGGAGGCGCCGGACAATATGTTGGAGGCGCTCCAAGGCGCCTCCATCGACGAGGAGCACCGCACTATTATGAGTGCGGTGGTCCAGAAGGTTCAGTCTGCCAAGAGCGGACTGACTGAAGCTTGTACTAGCCTTTTAATAGGCTTTGAGGTAAGTAAAGAATGTGTAAATAATATTACCGCATAGACAGTAGCCCCTGATGCTCTGTTTGGCGTTTGGGAAGAAAAGCCGAATAGAGGATCAAATAAAATTCGCAGGAGTCTAACAAAAATGAGTCAATATGCATATGCAGGCTTCTCTGCTTGCGTCCGCCGCACTGACTGCGGAAGTGGACATGCTAAAGCAGAACCTTGAGCGGTCCGAGCAAGAGCTCGAGCGTGCCAAGAAGCAGCTCGAGGACAATGAAGGTAAGAAATACATTGTTTTTAAATATATATAAAAAGGTGCAATTGCAAAGAATGACATGATTATCATGGCTATTGTAGGGGCCACATCTGAAGTGGCGACCCTTAAGCAAGTGCTGGTCGAGGCCGAGAAGAGGGCGGCCTCGGAGCGCACCGAGCGGGAGAAGTATGAGGCCGAGGTTGGCAAGGTGCGGCAAGAGCTCCATGCTCTCATGGAAAAACATGAGAGTTTGGAGCTTGACTCAAAGACACGAGCGTCCGAGCTCACGGTGGCTATTGAAAATGCCAAGTCTGCCAAGGCCGGATCCCAGAAGACCCTCCAGGAGTTGGATGAGGTGAAGAAGATAGCGGAGGGTGAGGCATTCTTTATGCAAAGCAAACACATAAACGTGAGTTACTTGTTACTTACCCGAATCCGGAGCTCTCCAGGAGCGTTCGCAGATCTTCCCCGGAGTGTGTCTGATGCCGCCGCATTCTATCGAGCCGAGGAGGGTAGCTCGGCAGAGAAGGTGTTCTGGTCTCAGTATGCTGAGGCCGGACACCCCGTGCCCCTGAGCGACCAGCTGAAGCAACTGGTCGAGCTCCACAAGGCGGCCGAACAGGCCATGAAGGGCCTGTTGGGGAACGTAGCAATAATTCAAAATTTTCCTACGTGTCACCAAGATCTATCTATGGAGAAACCAGCAATGAGGGGAGGGAGAGTGCATCTACATACCCTTGTAGATCGCTAAGCGGAAGCGTTCAAGAGAACGGGGTTGATGGAGTCATACTCGTCGTGATCCAAATCACCGGAGATCCTAGTGCCGAACGGACGGCACCTCCGCGTTCAACAACGTACAGCCCGACGATGTCTCCCACGCCTTGATCCAGCAAGGAGAGAGGGAGAGGTTGAGGAAGACTCCATCCAGCAGCAGCACAACGGCGTGGTGGTGGTGGAGGAGTGTGGCAATCCTGCAGGGCTTCGCCAAGCACCACGGGATATGAGGAGAAAGAGAGGGAGGGCTGCACCAACGAGAGAGAGATCAAATCGCGTGTATTGGGCAGCCCCTAGGCCTCATATATATAGGGGAAGGGGAGGAGGGTGCGCCCCCTCTAGGGTTCCCACCCCTAGAGGGGCGGCAGCCCCAAACCCATCTATGGGTGGCAGCCACAAGGGGGGAGGAGAGGGAGGCGCAGGGGCTGGTGCCTTCTCACACTTGGCCCATGTATGCCTCTGGGGCCCATGCCCCCCCCGGTGGACCCCCGGACCCCTCCGGTGGTCCCGGTACATTACCGATAAACCCCAAAACCTTTCCGGTGACCAAAATAGGACTTCCCATATATAAATATTTACCTCCGGACCATTCCGGAACTCCTCATGACGTCCGGGATCTCATCTGGGACTCCGAACAACATTCGGTAACCACATACAAACTTCCTTTATAACCCTAGCGTCATCGAACCTTAAGTGTGTAGACCCTACGGGTTCGGGAGACATGCAGACATGACCGAGATGACTCTCCGGTCAATAACCAACAGCGGGATCTGGATACCCATGTTGGCTCCCACATGTTCCACGATGATCTCATCGGATGAACCACGATGTCAAGGACTTAATCAATCCCGTATGCAATTCCCTTTGTCCATCGGTACGATACTTGCCCGAGATTCGATCGTCGGTATTCCGATACCTTGTTCAATCTCGTTACCGGCAAGTCTCTTTTACTCGTTCCGTAACACATCATCCCGTGATCAACTCCTTGATCACATTGTGCACATTATGATGATGTCCTACCGAGTGGGCCCAGAGATACCTCTCCGTCACACGGAGTGACAAATCCCAGTCTCGATTCGTGCCAACCCAACAGACACTTTCGGAGATACCCGTAGTGTACCTTTATAGCCACCCAGTTACGTTGTGACGTTTGGCACACCCAAAGCACTCCTACGGTATCCGGGAGTTGCACAATCTCATGGTCTAAGGAAATGATACTTGACATTAGAAAGCTTTAGCATACGAACTACACGATCTTGTGCTATGCTTAGGATTGGGTCTTGTCCATCACATCATTCTCCTAATGATGTGATCCCGTTATCAATGACATCCAATGTCCATGGTCAGGAAACCGTAACCATCTATTGATCAACGAGCTAGTCAACTAGAGGCTTACTAGGGACATGGTGTTGTCTATGTATCCACACATGTATCTGAGTTTCCTATCAATACAATTATAGCATGGATAATAAACGATTATCATGAACAAGGAAATATAATAATAATCAATTTATTATTGCCTCTAGGGCATATTTCCAACAGGGCCTCATTGTTCGGTTGTGGCCTGGAGGGGCTCTGCCTGGGAGCTATTTCGGGCTGGTGCGGCGGCTGGTGGAGGCCTGTCCAAGGCTCGAAGTCATCAAGCGCTCCGTTTGCATTGAAGGTGCCCGTAGGGCCCTTGCCCGTGCTAAGGTGCACTGGGGCAAGCTGGATGCCGAGAAGCTTGTGAAGGACGGGCCACCGCCGGGGAAAGAGCATCGCAAGCTCGAGAATTACTATAAGGATGTTCTGAAGGGTGCCTGCCTTGTGGCGGATGAATGTTCTAGGGATGTAATTTTTGAGTGAAACTTGCTCGTTTTGTCCTGTGCGTTGGAAACTTGTTTATACGCGCTAAGCAATGCTGTTGGAATTTAAAATATTACCTTCTGTGCGGCTGTTTATCAATTCTGAGAGATGGCGAGTCATCGGCTTCTGCCCCCGTGCCGCTAGTGCTGGGGTGTTCGGGGATAAACCTGAGCGCTCTTTTCCCATGTTTGGGTCCCTCGAGGGAGGCACTCAGCCCAACGAACAAGGCAATCGGACTAAAATGCGTGAACACTCTCACTAAGCCATAGAATTCTATAATTTTAAATTTCGGTGAAGCCCCTGGTATTTGGAAGACCGAGTTCGGGGCGCTATCCACGCCTTGGCCGGACAGAGCCGGCTCCTCGCCCTAAGCGGCATAAGTCTTTAGGGACTCGAAAAAAAACTCTCGAACAGCGACCAGCTCTCGCTTCATCATGACAGTCAGTTTTAGCTTTCTCCACTGAGGTGCTCGACCCAGCTCAACTGGGGCACAATCGCAGTGGTTCTCCTAGTGCTACCTTAGCCGATATAGCGGAATGTAAGGCACCAAAACATAGGAGCCGGGCAAACCCAACTATTGACCCAAGACATGATTCGGAGCCGATGCATATAATGCTATAAGTTCGGGGTGCCGCACTTGTTAAAGTGTTTGGACTTCTCACACCATATTGAGGGGTACTAAAGCCCCTGGCGTATTTTGGCCGTACCAACGTGTACGGGTGCAACATGTCGTTAAGGAACATATATAAAGAAAAAAAAGGTAATGCAAAAATAGACGAAAGCTATGAATTGTTTATTAAAAAGGGCTGCGATCAAAGCAGAACGATACAAATAATGCGATAAGTGGAAGGTTGGACTAGTTAACATGTCCGTTCCAGGGGCAAGCTGCGGAATAGTATGTGGAACGGGTATACTGCTCGTGATAGAGACCACCTGGGAGTTCCGAAATGCGGCGTGGCTTGTCTTCTTCCCTGGTTCTTGCACCGTTTGTGCGGCAATTGAACAGCCGAACAGGCCTTCCGAAGGGTGGAGTCCTGAAAGTAAGAGAAAATTAAAAAAATCGGCAGCCCCTGGTACGGTTTAAGCCGTGTTTTGGGCATGCCGTGATGGTGCCCCTCCCCCTGTTCCCATGGTATCTCTAGAGCGTAATTATGTACGCGAAGTACTGGTGTCGCCATTTTGCGAGGGTTGGGGTTGGGGCCGCATTGCTATGCCTGCTCGGATCGTGCCAGGCGGTCTTGTTGTAGGTTACTCCGGGCGCGCCTGACGGTGTCCGGTCGTTTAGTGGCCGGACTGGAAAACTGCCTGGAGAGGCTACTTTGTACTTCCGCTGCAAGGGCCGCCGTGTGCTCCTCCGTTCGGAGGGAGCGTTCGGTGTTTCCATTGACCGTAATTACTCCTCGAGGGCCTGGCATCTTGAGCTTAAGGTATGCGTAATGCGGTACCACATTGAACTTAGCGAATGCGGTTCGCCCGAGCAGTGCGTGATAACCACTGCGAAACGGGACTATGTCGAAGATTAACTCCTCGCTTCGGAAATTATCCGGAGATCCGAAGACCACTTCAAGTGTGACTGAGCCTGTACAGTTGGCCTCTACACCTGGTATTACGCCTTTAAAGGTCGTTTTGGTGGGCTTAATCCTCGAGGGATCTATGCCCATTTTCCGCACTGTATCCTGGTAGAGCAGGTTCAGGCTGCTGCCGCCATCCATAAGGACTCTAGTGAGATGAAATCTGTCAATAATTGGGTCTAGAACCAATGCGGCGAATCCGCCATGACGGATGCTAGTGGGATGGTCCCTTCGATCAAAGGTGATTGGGCAGGAGGACCATGGGTTGAACTTTGGGGCGACTGGTTCTACCACGTATACGTCCCTTAACGCATGCTTCCACTCCCTTTTGGGGACATGGGTTGCGTATATCAAGTTCACCGTCCGCACTTGTGGGGGAAAACCCTTCTGTCCATTGTTGTTCGGCGGCCGGGGCTCCTCGTCGTCATCGCTATGCAGCCCCTTGTCATCATTTTCGGCGTTTAACTTGCCTGCCTGCTTGAACACCCAACAATCCCTGTTGGTGTGATTGGCCGGCTTTTCGGGGGTGCCATGTATCTGGCACAAGCGGTCGATTATTTGGTTCAAACTGGACGGGCCCCTAGGATTCCTTTTAAATGGCTTTTTTCGCTGACCGGATTTAGAGCCTCTGAATCCGACATTAACTGCCCTATCCTCAGCATTGTCGCCGTTAATGCGGCACTTCTCCTTGTTGCAACGCGACCTACCACTACTGTCCCTGGTGTCCGAATTACTAGGGTTCTTGGTCATATTGTTGCTACGAGCAAGCTAGCTGTCTTCTCCCGCGCAAAAGCGGGTCATGAGTGTCGTGAGTGCTGCCATAGATTTCGGCTTTTCCTGTCCAAGGTGCCGGGCCAGCCACTCGTCCCGGATATTGTGCTTGAAGGCTGCTAGGGCCTCAATGTCCGGACAATCGACTATTTGATTTTTCTTTGTTAAGAACCGTGTCGAGAATTGCCTGGCCGATTCCTCTGGCTGTTGAATTACGTGACTTAGGTCATCGGCGTCTGGGGGTCGCACATAAGTGCCCTGGAAATTGTCGAGGAATGCGGCTTCCAGGTCCTCCCAACAACTGATTGATCCTGTTGGCAAGCTGTTAAGCCAATGCCGAGCTGGCCCTTTAAGCTTGACTGGGAGGTATTTGATGGCGTGGAAATCATCGCCACGGGCCATGTGGATATGAAGGAGATAATCCTAGATCCATACCGCAGGATCTGTTGTGCCATCATATGATTCGATGTTTATGGGTTTGAAACCCTCGGGGATTTGATGATCCATTATTTCGTTTGTAAAGCAGAGCGGGTGTGCGGCACCTCTGTACTGGGCTATATCATGACGTAGCTCCAATGAGATTTGTCTATTGTGTTCGGCCCTGCCGAATTTGTGGCCGGCATGATGGTTACCGTCTCGAGCCGTGGGGTGCCCACGCGATCCGTAGATCGACCTTGTTTGCCTTGCCTTGTCCTCCAACATGTCTCATAAGTCCGGCGCATATTCCCGTGCCTTGGCACGGGGTGCGGCTTGAGTGCAGGGCCGAGAGGCCTCTCTGTCGCGACCACGAGGTGGCCGGTCGGCCGCATCAAGTGCTTCCTCCTCTAATCGGGGTAGCAACTTGCGCTTTGGGTAGCTCTTGGAGGGGCGTTCGAGTTTATGCTCTTTGGTCGTAAGGACTTCAGTCCATCTGCCGACCAGCAAATCTTGATTAGCTCTAAGTTGTTGCTGTTTTTTCTTGAGGCTTCTTGCCGTGGCCATAAGCCTGCGTTGAAAACGCTCTTGCTCGACGGGATCCTCTGGCACGACAAATTCGTCGTCGTTGAGGCTTGCCTCGTCTTCAGAGGGAGGCATATAATTATCGTCCTCGACCTCTCTGTCTGCCGCTCTCTCATGAGGGCTGGTTTCTCCATCCTCCTGTGCTAAGTCTTGCTGAAGGGGGTTTTCTTCGGCACTTTCTGGAGTATTATTTTCTCCCGTGCTGGAATCACCTTGTTTGTTTTGGCGGGATTTTGAGCGGCGCCGCTGACGCCGGCGCTTAGGCTGTTTCTTGGAGGGGTCATCCTCCTCTGTTCCATCGCCATCTCCCTCTTTTGGGGTGTCCACCATGTATATGTCATATGACGAGGTGGCTTTCCAGGGCCTAGTAGGCGCTGGTTCTTCATCATCTCCTTCATCGGTGTCCATACCATCGATATCTTCGGAGTCGAAGTCGAGCATGTCAGTTAAGTCATCGACAGTGGCTACAAAGTGGGTGGTGGGTGGGATTTGAATTTCTTCGTCGTCCGTACCCCAACCTTGCTGACCGTAGTCCAGGCAGGGCTCTCCTGATAAAGAGAGAGACTTCAGTGACTTCAGGATATCGCCGAAAGGCGAGTGCTGAAAGATGTCCGCGGTAGTGAACTCCATGATCGGTGCCCAATCGGATTCGATCGGCTGGGGCGCGGAGGGTTCGGAGTCCGGAGAGGAGTCCGGTTCCTTGGAGTCACGAGTCTCGCAGAGTACGGGGCTGGTGCTTGGCTCAATCGCCGTTGGGGTCGCAGCCCCTGAGGTGGCGTCCAACCGCCCATCCTCGATCGGCGCAATTGGCTCCGAATTAAGGGTCGGAGCCGATGCGGGTGCGGCCTCCAGGGCACTGTTCGGCGGCAGAGCTAGATCATGCTCGCCGTGACAGTGCGGCGCGCTTGGCAGTGGTTCGAATCCGTCGAAGATCAAGTCCCCGCGGATGTCAGCCGTGTAGTTAAAACTTCCGAATCTGACCTGACGGCCAGGGGCGTAGCTTTCAATCTGCTCGAGACGGCCAAGCGAATTGGCCAGCAGTGCGAAGCCGCCGAAGACGAAGATCTGTCCGGGGAGGAAGGTCTCACCCTGGACTGCATCGCTAACGATGATCGTAGGAGCCATCGAGCCTGACAGCGACAACACAGAGGAACTCTCAATGAAAGCACCAATGTCGGTGTCAAAACCGGCGGATCTCGGGTAGGGGGTCCCGAACTGTGCGTCTAGGCCGGATGGTAATAGGAGACAAGGGACACGAAGTTTTACCCAGGTTCGGGCCCTCAAGATGAAGGTAAAACCCTACGTCCTGCTTGATTAATATTGATGACATAGGTAGTACAAGAGTAGATCTACCACAAGATCGAGGAGGCTAAACCCTAGAAGCTAGCCTATGGTATGATTGTTGATGTGTATGTTGTCCTACGGACTAAAACCCTCCGGTTTATATAGACACCGGAGAGGGTTAGGGTTACACAAAGTCGGTTACAATGGTAGGGGATCTTCATATCTGTATCGCCAAGCTTGCCTTCCACGCCAAGGGAAGTCCCTTCCGGACACGGGACAAAGTCTTCAATCTTGTATCTTCATAGTCCAGGAGTCCGGCTGAAGGTATAGTCCGGCTATCCAAACACCCCCTAATCCAGGACTCCCTCACATATCCTTATTCCACTAAGGATAATTTTGACCAATGTCCAGTGATCTACTCCTAGATCACTATTGTACTCCCTTGCCAAACTCAGGGCAGGGTATACAATAGGTCTGGTACACCGCATGGCATACTTTATAGAACCTATGGCTGAGGCATAGGGAATGACTTTCATTCTCTCTCTCTATCTTCTGCCGTGGTCGGGTTTTGAGTCTTACTCAACTTCACACCTTTGTAACACAGGCAAGAACTCCTTCTTTGACTGTTCCATTTTGAACTACATCAAAATCTTGTCAAGGTATGTACTCATTGAAAAACTTATCAAGCGTCTTGATCTATCTCTATAGATCTTGATGCTCAATACATAAGCAGCTTCACTGAGGTCTTTCTTTGAAAAACTCCTTTCAAACATTCCTTTATGCTTTGCAGAATAATTCTACATTATCTCCGATCAACAATATGTCTTTCACATATACTTATCAGAAATGCTGTAGTGCTCCCACTCACTTTCTTGTAAATACAGGCTTCACCACAAGTCTGTATAAAACTATATGCTTTGATCAACTTATCAAAGTGTATATTCCAACTCCGAGATGCTTGCACCAGTCCATAGATGGATCGTTGGAGCTTGCATATTTTGTAAGTACCTTTAGGATTGACAAAACCTTCTGGTTGCATCATATACAACTCTTCTTTAATAAATCCATTAAGGAATGCAGTTTTGTTTATCCATTTGCTAGATTTCATAAAATGCGGCAATTGCTAACATGATTCAGACAGACTTAAGCATAGATACGAGTGAGAAACTCTCATCGTAGTCAACACCTTGAACTTGTCGAAAACCTTTTTGCGACAATTCTAGGTTTGTAGATAGTAACACTACTATCAGCGTCCGTCTTCCTCTTGAAGCTCCATTTAATCTCAATGGCTCGCCGATCATTGGGCAAGTCAATCAAAGTTCATACTTTTTTCTCAGACATGGATCTCATCTCAGATTTCATGGCCTCAAGCCATTTCGCGGAAGCTGGGCTCATCATCGCTTCCTCATAGTTCGTAGGCTCATTATGGTCAAGTAACATGACCTCCAGAACAGGATTATCGTACCACTCTGGTGCGGATCTCACTCTAGTTTACCTACGAGGTTCGGTAGTAACTTGATCTGAAGTTACATGATCATCATCATTAGCTTCCTCACTAATCAGTGTAGTAGTCACAGGAACAGATTTCTGTGATGAACTACTTTCCAATAAGGGAGCAGGTACAGTTACCTCATCAAGTTCTACTTTCCTCCCACTCACTTCTTTCGAGAGAAACTCCTTTTCTAGAAAGGATCCATTCAAAGCAATGAATATATTGCCTTCGAATCTGTGATAGAAGGTGTACCCAACATTTTCTTCTGGGTATCCTATGAAGACGCACTTCTCCGATTTGGGTTAGAGCTTATCAGGTTGAAACTTTTTCACATAAGCATTGCAACCTCAAACTTTAAGAAACGACAGCTTAGGTTTCTTGCCAAACCATAGTTCATACGGTGTCGTCTCAACGGATTTAGATGGTGCCCTATTTAATGTGAATGCAGCTGTCTCTAATGCATAACCCCAAAACGATAGTGGTAGATCGGTATGAGACATCATAGATCGCACCATATCTAATAAAGTACAGTTATGACGTTCGGACACACCATTACACTATGGTGTTCTAGGTGGCGTGAGTAGTGAAACTATTTCACATTGTTTTAACTGAAGGCCAAACTCGTAACTCAAATATTTTACTTCTGCGATCATATCGTAGAAACTTTTATTTTTGTTACGATGATTCTCCACTTCACTCTGAAATTCTTTGAACTTTTCAAATGTGTCAGACTAGTGTTTCATCAAGTAGATATACTCATATCTGTTCAAATCATCTGTGAAGATTAGAAAATAATGATACCTGCCGTGAGCCTCAATATTCATCGGACCACATACATCAGTATGTATGATTTCCAACAAATCTTTTGCTCGCTCTATTGTTCCGGAGAATGGAGTCTTAGTCATCTTGCCCATGAGGCATGTTTCGCAAGCATCAATTGATTCATAATCAAGTGATTCCAAAAGTCCATCAGCATGGAGTTTCTTCATGCGCTTTACACCAATATGACCTAAACGGCAGTGCCACAAACAAGTTGCGCTATCATTATTAACTTTGCATCTTTTGGCTTCAATTTTATGAATATGTGTATTATTACGATCGAGATCCAACAAACCATTTTCCTTGGTGTGTATGACCATAGAAGGTTTTATTCATATAAACAGAACAACAATTGTTCTCTAACTTAAATGAATAACCGTATTGCAATAAACATGATCAAATCATATTCATGTTCAATGCAAACACCAAATAACACTTATTTAGGTTCAACACTAATCCTGAAAGTATAGGGAGTGTGCGATGATTATCATATCAATCTTGGAACCACTTCCAACACACATCGTCACTTCACCCTTAACTAGTCTCTGTTCATTCTGCAACTCCCGTTTCGAGTTACTACTCTTAGCAATTGAACTAGTATCAAATACCGAGGGGTTTCTACAAACACTAGTAAAATACACATCAATAATATGTATATCAAATATACTTTTGTTCACTTTGCCATCCTTCTTATCCGCCAAATACTTGGGGCAGTT
The DNA here is from genome assembly GCF_003073215.2 of Triticum urartu. NCBI lineage: Eukaryota > Viridiplantae > Streptophyta > Magnoliopsida > Poales > Poaceae > Triticum > Triticum urartu. The sequence goes on from NC_053025.1 coordinate 429,543,702, forward strand.
CTGCTTCCAGTGACCAGTCCCTTTGCAGTAGAAGCACCTAGTCTCAGGCTTAGGACCAGACTTGGGCTTCTTCACTTGAGCAGCAACTTGTTTGCCGTTCTTCTTGAAGTTCCCTCTCTTTCCCTTTGCCCTTTTCTTGAAACTAGTGGTCTTGTTAATCATCAACACTTGATGTTCTTTCTTGATTTCTACCTTCATCGATTTCATCATCATGAAAAGCTCGGGAATCATTTTCGTCATCCCTTGCATACTATAGTTCATCATGAAGTTCTACTAACTTGGTGATGGTGACTAGAGAATTCTGTCAATCACTATTTTATCTGCAAGATTAACTCCCACTTGATTCAAGCGATTGTAGTATCCAGACAATCTGAACACATGCTCACTGCTTGAGCTATTCTCCTCCATCTTTTAGCTATAGAACTTGTTGGAGACTTCATATCTCTCAACTTGGGTATTTTCTTGAAATATTAACTTCAACTCCTGGAACATCCATATGATCCATGATGTTCAAAACGTCTTTGAAGTCCCGATTCTAAGCTGTTAAGCATGGTGCACTAAACTATCAAGTAGTCATCATATTGAGCTAGCCAAACGTTCATGACGTCTGCATCTGCTCCTGCAATAGGTCTGTCACCTAGCGGTGCATTAAGGACATAATTCTTCTGTGCAGCAATGAGGATAAACCTCAGATCACGGATCCAATCCGCATCATTACTACTAACATCTTTCAACTTAGTTTTCTCTAGGAACATATCAAAAATAAAACAGGGGAGCTAAATGCTAGCTATTGATCTACAACATAGATATGCTAATACTACCAGGACTAAGTTCATGATAAATTAAAGTTCAATTAATCATATTACTTAAGAACTCCCACTTAGATAGACATCCCTCTAATCATCTAAGTGATCACGTGATCCAAATCAACTAAACCATAACCGATCATCACGTGAAATGGAATAGCTTTCAATGGTGAACATCATTATGTTGATCATATCTACTATATGATTCACGCTCGACCTTTCGGTCTCAGTGTTCCGAGCCCATATCTGCATATGCTAGGCTCGTCAAGTTTAACCTGAGTATTCTGCGTGTGCAAAACTGGCTTGCACCCGTTGTAGATGGACGTAGAGCTTATCACACCCGATCATCACGTAGTGTCTGGGCACGACGAACTTTGGCAACGGTGCATACTCAGGGAGAACACTTTTATCTTGAAATTTAGTGAGAGATCATCTTATAATGCTACCGTCAAACAAAGCAAGATAAGATGCATAAAAGATAAACATCACATGCAATCAATATAAGTGATATGATATGGCCATCATCATCTTGTGCTTGTGATCTCCATCTCCGAAGCACCGTCATGATCACCATCGTCACCGGCGCGACACCTTGATCACCATCGTAGCATCATTGTCGTCTCGCCAATCTTATGCTTCCACGACTATCGCTACCGCTTAGTGATAAAGTAAAGCATTACAGCGCAATTGCATTGCATACAATAAAGCTACAAGCATATGGCTCCTGCCAGTTGCCGATTACTCGGTTACAAAACATGATCATCTCATACAATAAAATTTAGCATCATGTCTTGACCATATCATATCACAACATGCCCTACAAAAACAAGTTAGACGTCCTCTACTTTGTTGTTGCAAGTTTTACGTGGCTGCTACGGGCTGAGCAAGAACCGTTCTTACCTATGCATCAAAACCACAATGATAGTTTGCCAAGTTGGCGCTGTTTTAACCTTCGCAAGGACCGGGCGTAGCCACACTCGGTTGAAGTAAAGTTGGAGAAACTGACACCCGCCAGCCACCTGTGTGCAAAGCACGTCGGTAGAACCAGTCTCGCGTAAGCGTACGCGTAATGTCGGTCCGGGCCGCTTCATCCAACAATACCGTCGAACCAAAGTATGACATGCTGGTAAGCAGTATGACTTATATCGCCCACAACTCACTTGTGTTCTACTCGTGCACAACATCAACGCATAAAACCTGGCTCTGACACCACTGTTGGGGAACGTAGTAATTTCAAAAAAATTCCTACGCACACGCAAGATCATCGTGATGCATAGCAACGAGAGGGGAGAGTGTTGTCTACGTACCCTCGTAGACCGTTCACGGAAGCGTTATATCAACGCGGTTGATGTAGTCGTACGTCTTCACGTCCGACCGATCCAAGTATCGAAAGCACGGCACCTCCGACTTCTGCACACGTTCGGCTCGGTGACGTCCTCGCCTTCTCGATCCGGCAAGAGGGGCGAAGTAGTAGATGAGTTCCGGCAGCACGACGGCGTGGTGACGGTGTTGGTGAAGAACAATCTTCACGGGGCTTTGCCTAAGCACTACGAAAACTATGACAGAGGATAAACTAGAGGGGACGGGGTTGCCAGCACACGGCTTGGTGTTTCTTGATGTGTCTTCGGTGCCAGCCCTACCCCTCTATTTATATGTTGAGCCCTGGGTCGAAACTTGGAGTAAAAGCCTCCTCAAAGTCGGTTTCACCCGAAAGGCAAGAGTCCTTCTCGGACTCCAGGGCTAGACGTCAGGGTTCCCGGCATCTACCCCCTAGACGCCAGGGTTCCTGGCGTCTAGCCTCTGGTCTCCGCAAAACTTCCTTTTGCACTTTCCAAAAGCCTCGTGGGCTTTCCCCTTTGGCCCAGATAAAGTGTTCTCGTGCCCAAACATTTTGGGAAACATCCAGAACCCCTTCCGGTGAATTCTAGAACCCTTCCAGAGGTCAAACACTACTATCCACATATCAATCTTTACTTCTGGACCATTCCGGAGTTCCTCGTCATATCTGTGATCTCATCCAAAAATCCGAACAACATTCGATCACCAACATACATAACTCATAGTATTATATCGTCAACGAACGTTAAGCATGCGGACCCTATGGGTTCGAGAACTATGTAGACATGACCGAGACACCTCTCTTGTTAATAACCAATAGCGGGACCTAGATGCCCATATGGGCTCCTACATACTCTACGAAGATCTTTATCGGTCAGACCGCATAACAACATACGTTGTTCCCTTTGTCATCGGTATGTTACTTGCCCGAGATTCGGTCATCGGTATCTCAATACCTAGTTCAATCTCGTTACCGGCAAGTCTCTTTACTCGTTCTGTAATACATCATCCCGCAACTAACTCATTAGTTGTAATGCTTGCAAGGCTTATAGTGATGTGCATTACCGAGTGGGCCCAGAGATACCTCTCCGACAATCGGAGTGACAAATCCTAATCTCGAAATACGCCAACCCAACAAGTACCTTTGGAGACACCTGTAGAGCACCTTTATAATCACCTAGTTACGTTGTGACGTTTGGTGGCACACAAAATGTTCCTCCGGTAAACGGGAGTTGCATAATCTCATAGTCATAGGAACAAGTATAAGTCATGAAGAAAGCAATAGCAACAAACTAAACAATCAAGTGCTAAGCTAACGGAATGGGTCAAGTCAATCACATCATTCTCCTAATGATGTGATCCCGTTAATCAAATGACAACTCATGTCTATGGTTAGGAAACTTAACCATCTTCGATCAACGAGCTAGTCAAGTAGAGGCATACTAGTGACACTCTGTTTGTCTATGTATTCACACATGTATTATGTTTCCAGTTAATACAATTCTAGCATGAATAATAAACATTTATCATGAAATAGGGAAATAAATAATAACTTTATTATTGCCTCTAGGGCATATTTCCTTCAGTTTGTGCCGACGCGCTGCATGACGCGGAGGTCACATGCGCAGCAAGATGCCTCACCGACCTTGTCGGTGAGGTCCACCTTTCCGACGAGCCGGTGTCCAACGCAAGCATTGACAGCCTCGAGAGCCACCTCGTCAACCTCCTCGACCAGCTCCACATCGCCAACGAGCCGACTTTCGACTTGGAGTCGATTGGCTTCACCGACCCGATGCTTGTCGACTCCGACACGGCTTCCCTCAACGCTTTCCCCACCAACATCGTGGTCATCGACGATCCGCTCCCACGCGCGGAGAGTGGAGGCAGCACCGTAACGGAGGTGCTTGTCATCAGCCACACTGGGGGCTCCGGAGGAGCCGGCCAGGACCCATTGCAGGCGGCAATGCGGGACCTGTCCACGCCCATTGCCGCATATGCGGACGCCGAGACGCTGGAAGCCTGCCGCGTCTCGCTTGTGGAGAACGCGAAGAAGTTGGCTACCATGTGCCGCCTCTCCGAAGCCTTCCAGCGCAAAGTTGACCGTGTTGTCGGCGGCACGCCGACTGCTGCTGGGCCCAGCCGAGCCGGCATGGTCAGGCAGTGAGGTGGAGCCATCGCCAACAAATTTGGAGTGGACCGCCCGGTCTACGCCACGCCCATGGAGAACATACGTGTTGCCCAGGCGGCAGCAGATGAGCTGGAGCACCTGGAGAGCGACGAGCGTCGCTATATGACGGAGCACGTTCAGCAGCTTATTGATGCGGCTGCTGCCCAACAAGAAGCCGGCTGTCGCGCTGAAGAGCTTCACCAACGGGTTGAAAACCCACCCCCTCGCCAAGAGCATGGCGCGACCTCCTGGACGCCGACTGGCAGCGCCCGCGACAGACGAGACAAGGAGCCGGCTTCTAGTTGCAGCCGGACTCGCATCACCATCGAGCGCGACCAAGACGGCTACCCTCGAGCAGTCGAACGACAGGACGATGATCCATGTCTGGAAGCAGTCGGACGAGGTAGGGGGGCGTGCCTACCCCCCCCCCCCCCCCCCCCCCCCCCCCCCCCCCCCTGTTGCTCCACCGACGTACTCCTTCCTCCTATATATACCTACGTACCCCCAAACTACCAGATACGGAGCCTAATTCCACCACCGTAACTTTCTGTATCCACGAGATCCCATCTTGGGGCCTTTTCCGGAGCTCTACCGGAGGGGGCATCGATCACAGAGGGCTTCTACATCAACACCATAGCCTCTCCGATGAAGTGTGAGTAGTTTACCTCAGACCTACGGGTCCATAGTTATTAGCTAGATGGCCACTCCGATGAAGTTCTCCCCCTTTCTTGTGGAGATCAATTCGATGTAATCTTCTTTTGCAGTGTGTTTGTTGAGACCAATGAATTGTGGGTTTATGATCAAGTTTATCTATGAACTATATTTGAATCTTCTCTGAATTATTTTATGTATGATTGGTTATCTTTGCAAGTCTCTTTGAATTATCAGTTTGGTTTGGCCTACTAGATTGATCTTTCTTGCAATGGGAGAAGTGCTTAGCTTTGGGTTCAATCTTGTGGTGTCCTTTCCCAGTGATAGTAGGGGCAGCAAGGCACGTATTGTATTGTTGCCATCGAGGATAACAAGATGGGATTTACATCATATTGCATGAGTTTATCCTCTACATCATGTCATCTTGCTTAAAGCGTTACTCTGTTCTCTTGAACTTAATACTCTAGATGAATGCTGGATAGCGGTCGATGTGTGGAGTAATAGTAGTAGATTCAAGCAGGAGTCGGTCTACTTGTCTCGGACGTGATGCCTATATACATGATCATACCTAGATATTCTCATTACTATGCTCAATTCTGTAAATTGCTCAACAGTAATTTGTTTACCCACCGTGAATACTTATGCTCTTGAGAGAAGCCACTAGTGAAACCTATGGCCCCCGGGTCTATCTTCCATCATATAAATCTTCCAATACTTAGTTATTTCCTTTGCCTTTTATTTTACTTTGCATATTTATCATAAAAATACCAAAAATATTATCTTATCATATCTATCAGATCTCACTCTCATAAGTGACCGTGTAGGGATTGACAACCCCTTATCGCGTTGGTTGCGAGGATTTATTTGTTTAGGGACTCGTGCGTGGCCTCCTACTAGATTGGTACCTTGGTTCTCAAAAATTGAGGGAAATACTTATGCTACTTTTCTACATCACCCTTGCCGCTTCAAGGGAAAACCAACGCAAGTGCTCAAGAGGTAGCAAGAAGGATTTCTGGCGCCGTTGCCGGGGTGGTCTACGCAAAAGTGAAGACATACCAAGTACCCATCACAAACCCTTATCTCCCGCATTACATTATTTGCCATTTGCCTCTCGTTTTCCTCTCCCCCAGTTCACCCTTGCCATTTTATTCGCCCTCTCTCTCTATTCTCCCTCTCTTTCTCTATTTGCCTCTTTTTGCCCGTGTCTTGTTTGCTTGTGTGTTGGATTTCTTGCTTGTCATGATGGCTCAAGATAACACTAAATTGTGTGACTTCACCAATACCAACAATAATGATTTTATTAGCACTCTGATTGCTCCTCTTACCGATGCTGAATCTTTTGAAACTAATGCCGCTTTGCTGAATCTTGTCATGAAAGATCCATTTTCCGGCCTTCCTAGTGAAGATGCCGCTACCCATCTAAATAGCTTTGTTGATTTGTGTGATATGAGAAAGGAGAAAGATGTAGATAACGATATTGTTGAATTGAAGCTATTTCCTTTTTCGCTTAGAGATCATGCTAAAGCTTGGTTTTCGTCTTTGCCTAAAAATAGTATTGATTCTTGGAATAAGTGCAAAGATGCTTTTATCTCTAATTATTTTCCTCCTGCTAAGATCATCTCTCTTAGAAACAAGATTATGAATTTTAAGCAACTTGATCATGAACATGTTGCACAAGCTTGGGAGAGGATGAAATTAATGATACGTAATTGCCCTACGCATGGTTTGAATTTGTGGATGCTTATACAAAATTTTGATGCCGGAATGAATTTTTCTTCTAGAAATCTTTTAGATTCGACCGCGGGAGGCACTTTTATGGAAATCACTTTAGGAGAAGCTACTAAACTCCTAGATAATATTATGGTTAATTATTCTCAGTGGCACACTGAAAGATCTACTAATAAGAAAGTGCATGCGATAGAAGAAATTAATGTTTTGAGTGGAAAGATGGATGAACTTATGAAATTATTTGCTAATAAAAGTGTTTCTTCTGATCCTAATGATATGCCTTTGTCCACTTTGATTGATAATAATAATGAATCTATGGATGTGAATTTTCTTGGTAGGAATAATTTTGGTAACAACGCGTATAGAGGAAACTTTAATCCTAGGCCGTATCCTAGTAATTCCTCAAATAATTATGGTAATTCCTACAACAATTCTTATATAAATTATAATAAGATGCCCTCTGATTTTGAATCTAGTATTAAAGAATTTATTACTTCGCAAAAGAATTTCAATGCTTTGATTGAAGAAAAATTGCTTAAGATTGATGAGTTGGCTAGGAACGTTGACATAATTTCTCTTGATGTTGATTCTTTGAAACTTAGATCTATTCCAACTAAAAATGATATCAATGATTGTCTCAAAGCCATGAGAATTTCCATTGATGAGTGCAAATAAATAACCGTTAGGATGCGTGCTAAGAAAGATTGCTTTATAAAAGCATGTTCTTCTAGTTTCCATGATAATGAAGATGAAGATCTAATAGTTATTGATGTGTCCCCTATTAAATCTTTGTTTTTCAATATGAATCTTGATAATGATGGGACTGAATATGATCCACCTTTACCTAGACGGCGTTCCAAAAATTCGGAGTCTTTACATCTTGATGCTAAAATTGTTAAAAGTGGGATTGAAGAAGTCAAAACTTTAAATATTAATGAACCCACTATTTTGGATTTCAAGGAATTTAATTATGATAATTGCTCTTTGATAGATTGTATTTCCTTGTTGCAATCCGTGCTAAATTCTCCTCATGCTTATAGTCAAAATAAAGCTTTCACTAAACATATCATTGATGCTTTGGTGCAATCTTATGAAGAAAAACTTGAGTTGGAAGTTTCTGTCCCTAGAAAACTTTATGATGAGTGGGAACCTACTATTAAAATTAAAATTAAAGATCATGAATGCTATGCTTTGTGTGATTTGGGTGCTAGTGTTTCCATGATTCCAAAGACTTTGTGTGATTTTCTAGGTTTCGGTGATTTTGATGATTGCTCTTTAAACTTGCACCTTGCGGATTCCACTATTAAGAAACCTATGGGAAGAATTAATGATGTTCTTATTGTTGCAAATAGGAATTATGTGCCCGTAGATTTTATTGTTCTTGACATAGATTGCAATCCTTCATGTCCTATTATTCTTGGTAGACCTTTCCTTAGAACGATTGGTGCAATTATTGATATGAAGGAAGGGAATATTAGATTCCAATTTCCTTAAGGAAAGGCATGGAACACTTCCCTAGAAAGAAAATTAAATTACCATATGAATCTATCATGAGAGCCACTGTCGGCGTTCTGGGAACGGGGGTCCCCAGACTTGCTTGCCTGCGGCCTGTGGCGTGGCTCAAAGGGGGGCTAGCACGGCCCATCTTTATCAACATAGACTTAAGACCCTCGCGAGGGGCCAAGCCTCGCGGGGCGGATGACGCGGAGCTTCCTCAGGCACGGCCTCACCAGGCTGGCTCGCGAGGAGGCGGAGAGATCAAGGCGGGGTACCTCACGAGGAACCCGTGACGCAAGCCATGATGACCACGGGCGCCAGGCGGGCGCCAGCCCGCGCAGTGTCCTCCTTTCCCCTTTGGTGCAAAGGGGGCAAGCGCAGCCGCGGAGTACCGAGGCATCAGGCAAAGGTTGCCATTTCGTTGCAACGAGACCAAGACCAGGAGGACTGCAGGACGGAGGTCATCGTGGAGCCCAGGACGGCGTCACCACCCAAGCTTTGCGCAGGCGAGGACCAACTTTAGTCAGGATAAGTGTACTAGATGTTCCCCTTCAAAATGGCCAATTGTTGGCACCCTTCCCGCTCAATATTTGGGAAGAAGCCTAGGGCCTTTGAATATAAATAGGACCGGCCACCCACAGGGTAGGGGGGATCGTATCGAAATCAGAGAGAGAGAAGGGTGACTGAACTCCTCCTAGCAGTTCGTCCCCCCCAGCAAGAACAGACCCTCGCGAGGCTGTTCTTCCTTGTATTGTTCATCATCATCAGCCCAAGAGGCAATCCACCACACCACACACTGGAGTAGGGTATTACACCACAACGGTGGCCCGAACCAGTATAAACCCTGTGTCTCTTGTGTCTGTTCTTTCCATAGCTTAGATCTTAGCGAGGCGGAGGGGTGCAGGTAGGTAGAAGGCGAAATCTCCGCGCGCACCCCAGTGTTCGAACCTCAAGGGTCTGCCGGAACCCAAAATCCGACATTTGGCGCGCCAGGTAGGGGTGCACCGGTGTTTTCCCTTCCACCACCGCCACGACCTACCTCGCGATGAGTAGCGCGTCGCCCGCTCCGGCCGCCGGTGCCAGCACGGGGGCCAGGGGGCTCCAAGCCCTGGCCACAGCCCTGCAACGGGTACGGTGGCCAGACAAGTTCAAGCCAACGACTCCGCCGCGCTACGGCGGCGTGACTGATCCACTGGCCTTCTTGCTGGCGTACGAGGAGGCCAACCTCGAAGCTGGAGGTGACGATAGGGTCATGGCCAACTGGCTTCCCATGGCCCTCACCAGCGCTCCGCGCGCATGTCTGCTCCACCTGCCGGCAGCCTCCGTGGCCTCTTGGGAAGAGCCCCGCAGCCTCTTCCCCGCCCATCACGCTACACCAACACCCCCGGTCGTCGCGGCCCTCCTGGGCGGCTCGCAGGCGCCGCCTACAAGTCACCACGTCAAGCCGTTCATCCGCCGGGTCAGCGCCGCTTCCACGCGGCAGGGGGCTCTCCCGGACCGGGCGGCGCCCAAGGCCGGCCTGACCTTCAGCTCGGAGGACCACCCCTCCAACTCGGCCTGCTCGGGTGCGCTCCCCATGCTGTGCACCCCCACCATCTGCCAGGTGGCCGTCACCAGAACTCTCATCGATGGCGGTGCGGGCCTCAGCGTGCTCTCGGTCGAGGCCTTCAACCTCCTCTGCATACCCCTGGAACGGCTGCAACCCAGCCGGCCCTTCTCAGGCGTTGGGGGCGGATCATCCAGCTCCTTGGGACAGATCCGGCTCCCAGTAACCTTCGGCACCTACAACAACTTCCGCACGGAGCTGGTCGACTTCGACATCGCCCCCATCGGCCTCCCCTACAACGCCATCCTCGGCTACCCAGCGCTGGCCCAGTTCATGGCCGCGACGCACCCGGCGTACAACCTCATGAAGATGCCCGAGGAGCAGCGGTGTCCTCACCGTGCACGGGGACACCGGAGACGCGCTGCGGGTGCTCAAGCTCGCCTTCAAGACGGCGGCGTCGGCACAGCCCGCCGACTCGGAGACCCCCGAGCCCAAGGGGGCTGCACCCGCCAAGAAGAAACAGTTGTTCACCCAAGACAAGGCAGAAACCAAGCAGATACCCGTCGATGAGGACGGGTCCACCAACGCCACTTTCACCATAGGCGCCAACCTCGAACCCGAGCAGGAGGAGGCCCTGGTCGGGTTCCTGCGCGCAAACAAGAAGGTATTCGCTTGGGAGCCTGACCAGTTGGCAGGGATCCCTAGGAGTGTAATCGAGCATCACCTCAACGTGTGCCCCAACGTGCGCCCTGTGAAGCAGAAGGCCAGGCGGCAGTCCACAGAAAAGCAGGCCTTCATCGTCCAAGAGACCCGCAAATTAGAAGCCGCTGGGGTCATTCGCGAGGTCCGATACCCGGATTGGTTGGCCAACCCTGTCGTTGTGCCAAAGAAGGGAGGGAAGGAGCGCATGTGTGTCGACTTCACCAACCTCAACAAGGCATGCCCGCAAGATCCGTTCCCGCTCCCCCGCATCGACCAGATCGTCGATTCCACCGCGGAATGCGACCTGCTATGCTTCTTGGATGCCTTCTCTGGGTATCACCAGATCAAGATGGCGGTAGAAGACGTCGAAAAGACAGCCTTCCTAACCCCGTGTGGGGTGTACTGCTACACATGCATGCCATTCGGGCTGCGTAACGCAGGGGCGACCTTTCAGCGGCTGATGCACATCACCTTGGGCCCGCAGCTCGGGAAGAATGTTGAAGCTTACGTCGATGACATTGTGGTAAAGTCTCGGGAGGCCAGGACCCTGATACAAGACCTGGAGGAAACCTTCGCGAGCCTCAACGCAGTGAACCTACGGCTCAACCCAGAGAAGTGTGTGTTCGGAGTCCCCTCGGGCAAGCTCTTGGGTTTCCTCGTGTCCCACCGAGGCATCGAGGCTAACCCGGAAAAGGTCAAGGCGGTCGAGGACATGAGCCCGCCAAAGACCCTCAGAGAAATGCAGAAGCTCACTGGGCGCGTGACCGTGCTAGGGCGCTTCATCTCCAAGTTGGGGGAGCGAGCGCTGCCCTTCTTCCAGCTAATGAAGAAAAAGGGGCCCTTTGAGTGGACTGAAGAGGCCGACAAGGCGTTCCAGGATCTCAAGAGATACCTGACCAGCCCACCGGTCATGGTGGCTCCGCGCCCTCAAGAGCCCCTGGTGCTTTACCTCGCCGCCACTCCCTACTCCGCCAGCGCAGCCCTTGGTGGCGGTTAGAGAGGAGCGTCGAATCAAAACCACAGCAGCAGCCCGGGACAAGGCAAAACAGGAACAAGGAAGGCCCGCAGAAACCGCCACCGCGGCTGAGGAGGATCAGCCGCCGCAGAGGAGTGCACCGGAGGCGGAAGAGGCCCCTCTCCCAGATGGCCAGCCTCAGGAGGCCTCGTCGCCTCAGGAGGCGCCATGGTCTCCCAAGGGAGCCACCAGCACTGACGCACCCAACCTCGTTGAGCACCCAGTGTACTTCGTCAGCACGGTGTTGCGGGACGCGAGGGCACGGTACCCCATGCCTCAGAAACTCCTCCTCGCGCTACTGGTGGCCTCGCGCAAGCTGCGGCACTATTTTCAGGGTCACCCCATCAAGGTCGTCTCGTCATACCCCCTGGAGAGAGTGCTCAGGAGCCCTAACTCAGCTGGAAGGGTCGCTGAGTGGAACATAGAACTGCAAGCATTTCAGCTCGAATTCAGCACGACCAGAGTCATCAAGGGAGCAGCATTGGCGGATTTTGTGGCAGAATGGACGGAGGCACCAGGCCTCAAGGCCGACGAGGATCGGTCCCTCTCCCCGGGAAGCGAGGCGCCAGAAGGCTGGGTCATGTACTTCGATGGGGCGTTCTCCAGGCATGGCGCTGGGGCTGGGGCGGTGCTTATATCGCCCACTCAGGACAAGCTCTACTACGCTGTGCAGCTCTGTTTCCAGCAAGGTGAAAAGGTCTCCAACAACATAGCGGAGTATGAAGGTTTAATAGCGGGCTTGAAGGCCGCAGCTGCCCTGGGGGTGAAACGCCTCACCATCAAGGGCGATTCGCAGCTCCTTGTCAATTTCTCCAACAAGGTGTACGAGCCGAAAGATGAGCACATGGAAGCCTACCTTGCGGAGGTCCGCAGGATGGAGAAGCAGTTCTGGGGGTTGGAGTTGCAGCATGTGCCCCGTGGCACCAATCAGGAGGCCGACGACATCGCCAAACGGGCGTCCAGGCGGTTACCTCAGGAGCCTGGCATTTTCGAGGAGCGGCTCTTCAAGCCCTCAGCCCTGCCGTCATTGTCAAACACGGCTCAGCCTCGGGAGGAGCTCCCCCAGCCACCTGCCTCAGGAGCCCCGGCCTGTGGCCCGGCCTCAGGAGCACGCCTGCTCCTGACGATGGAACCTCAGGAGGGGTGCTGGATCACGGAGCTCCGGAGTTACTTAACACAAGGGACCCTGCCGGAGAAGGAGGAGGAAGCGGAGCGTGTGGCACGGCAGGCCACGGCATACTGCATCAAGGATGGAGAGCTCTACCGGAAGCGACCAAACGTGTATCCCTGCGCTGCATCTCCAGGGAGCAAGGAAAGGAACTGCTGGAAGATATACACGGCGGAGACTGTGGACATCATTCATCATCACGGACCCTCGTCGGCAAGGCGTTCCGCAGTGGGTTTTATTGGCCCACCGCACTCAATGACGCCGTCGAACTAGTGAAAGCTTGTGAGGCCTGCCAGTTCCACGCCAAGCAGATCCATCAGCCAGCAGGAGGCCTGCAGACTATACCCCTTTCGTGGCCATTCGCAGTCTGGGGGCTGGACATCCTGGGCCCGTTTCCTCGGGCGCCAGGGGGCTACCGCTACCTCTACGTCGCCGTGGACAAGTTCACCAAGTGGGCTGAAGTAGAGGCCGTCCGCACCATCCCCGCGGGTTCCGCGTCAAGTTCATCAGGGGCATCGTGAGCCGGTTCGGGGTGCCGAACCGCATCATCATGGACAACGGTTCGCAGTTCACCAGTAACCTTTTCAAAACATACTGTGCTAACCTTGGAACGCAGATATGCTACGCTTCGGTGGCGCACCCCCGAAGCAACGGCCAGGCCGAGCGAGCCAACGCAGAGGTCCTGAGGGGCCTCAAGACCAGGACGTTCAAGAAGAAGCTGGAGGCCTGCGGCAGAGGTTGGTACGACGAGCTTCAGTCCGTGTTGTGGTCCATCCGCACAACCGCGACCAAGCCGACTGGAGAGACCCCGTTCTTCCTGGTCTACGGAGCCGAAGCGGTCCTCCCTCACGAGGTCAGACGTCGCTCCGCGCGGGTCCTGGCGTTCGACGAGGCGCAGCAGGACGCCATGCGGGGGATGGACCTCGTGCTGGGGGAGGAACGTCGCCGAGAAGCCGCGCTGCGAGCGGCGAGGTACCAACAAGCACTGCGACGATATCACTGCCGCAACATCCGCCCCAGAACTCTCGAGGTAGGAGACCTCGTGCTCAGGCGGGTTCTCTCCAGGGAGGGACTGCACAAGCTCTCTCCCATGTGGGAGGGCCCGTTCAAGGTTGTTCATGTTTCCAGGCCCGGCTCCGCGCGCTTGGAGACTCAGGAGGGGGTGCCGGTCCAGAACGCATGGAACATCCAGCACCTCCGGAGGTTCTACCCCTAAAAAGGCCCAGAGCCTGTGAAGAAGGCGAATGCCTGTGAAGCTGTCGCGTTTTGGAAAAGGCCCAGAGCCTGTGAAGAAGGCGAATGCCTGTGAAGCTGTCGCGTTTTGGAAAAGGCCCAGAGCCTGTGAAGAAGGCGAATGCCTGTGAAGCTGTCGCGTTTTGGAAAAGGCCCAGAGCCTGTGAAGAAGGCGAATGCCTGTGAAGCTGTCGCGTTTTGGAAAAGGCCCAGAGCCTGTGAAGAAGGCGAATGCCTGTGAAGCTGTCACGTTTTGGAAAAGGCCCAGAGCCTGTGAAGAAGGCGAATGCCTGTGAAGCCGTCGGTTTTGGAAAAGGCCCGGAGCCTGTGAAGAAGGCCAACGCCTGTGAAGCTCGCCGCCCGTGACACTCTCACGTAATAATGAGTTGGGGCTGTACACGCCCCGGAGTCTCAGGAGCGCCGGCCTCAGGCCCTGGGGCTCCCTCCCACGCCCAGTGGCAGCACTTAGCTCCGCGCTGGTGAGAAGACGTCGAAGACTAGATTAGGTGCCGGACGCGGCTTTTTCATTTGCTTTCCGCAGTTGGCTTGTTCATTCTCATTCGAAGTTTTATTGAAGCTTGTTGCCGTCTTTGGCTTGTGGTTCTTCGACTTTTCACTCTCCTGCCTCGATTTCTCTTATGCAAGGCCTCGCGAGGGGGCAGCCGAGCGCCCTCGCGAGTGTTCCTGTCCTAGTCGTTCAAAGGTTTCGCGACCTGGGTCCATTACAGGAGCACCCCTCCAGTCCGTGCCCCACGGGCACCGCGACACGAACACAGGGCCTGGGTCGGTCGCCCCCCACGGCTGGGGCCGGGAACTATCCACGCGCGGGCACGTAGCCGGAAGGCACGATAACGGAAGCAAAACGATGATTAACAGCAATAACCCAAACACGCCCCCGCGGGGCTCCACACTACTGTCTTTTTACGCAGGAAAAAGGAAAAGAAAGAACAAATCAGGCGCAGCTCGCCTCACACCGGCCTGCAGGGAAGACTCGAGCTGCCTCCGGGGCTCAGGCAGACTCCCTCTCGTGCTTCACCGGGGCGCGACGGCGGGCGGACACGCTACCACCTCCCAAGCAGATACGACGGCGTGGAGGCTGACCGCGGCCACCGCTAGAAGAGTCGCCGCCTGAAGAAGAACCGGAGAAGCTTGGGGAACCCTGAGCGCCGCCAGTCACGCGAGCTGTGCCTCTCCATCATCGCCGGAGCTGGGTTCCCGGCCGGCGTCGTCGTCCTCGGGGCAGCACCCTGCCGGCGACCATCTTCCCCAAACACCCTCACGTAGAGGGTGGCATCGCCGTCAAACTTGAAGTGCAGGGTGCACCGACGGCTCAGGCCACGCGCGCGGGCAAACGTCTGCCAACCGCGGGCCAAGGCCAGGCTCCCGGCTGCGGAGACCTCCAGTGAAGCCCATGAGGCCCGGCTGCAGCAGCCGTCAGCCTGAGCCAGAGGCCGGAGCGCCGGCCGGAGCTCGCCGAGGAGGCGAGGAAGTGGAAGCCGGTGCTATCGGCTCCGCCGACCACACAACGAACTCCGGCAGCACCTCTGCAGCGCGAAAGCGTGGCCTAGGGGGACGTGCGACCGAAGCGCGCCCCCGGCCGCAGCAGTCCGCCCCGTCACCATTGCTGAAATCGTCTCCACGGCCGGGGGAGCTTGCCGTGGTGGCCACAGGATGTTGCGAGGCCCCTCGCGCGCTTGGCGGGGGAGAGGCAGGGCTCTACCCGGCAGCCTTCCCCTTCTCTGCGGCCGAGAACCTCCTCGACGGGGCCCATGAAGAAGAAGAGAAGGCAAAGGGGATGAACTGGAGGGCGCGCGCCGAATCCGTACTTATAGCCGGCTGAGGGCAACCGTCGGCCCCCACTATCGCAGGTAATCATGACCCGCTTGCATGCAGGGACTTGTCCAATCCGTGCAGTTGCCGAGGCGCCATGGGGAAGTGGAGACGCCCACGTCCAATCAACCGCCACGCGTGCGCCCAAGGCCTGCAGGCTGTAGGGCCCCGGCGCTTCGCGCTTTTACCCTTCTGCCTCCCTGCACAGCCAAGTCAGGCCGCCTTGGCCCGGGGCTGCTGTCGGCGTTCTGGGAACGGGGGTCCCCAGACTTGCCTGCCTGCGGCCTGTGGCGTGGCTCAAAGGGGGGCCCCAGCACGGCCCATCTTCATCAACACAGACTTAAGACCCTCGCGAGGGGCCAAGCCTCGCGGGGCGGATGACGCGGAGCTTCCTCAGGCACGGCCTCACCAGGCTGGCTCGCGAGGAGGCGGAGAGATCAAGGCGGGGTACCTCACGAGGAGCCCGTGACGCAAGCCATGACGACCAAGGGCGCCAGGCGGGTGCCAGCCCGCGCAGTGTCCTCCTTTCCCCTTTGGTGCAAAGGGGGCAAGCGCAGCCGCGGAGTACCGAGGCATCAGGCAAAGGTTGCCATTTCGGTGCAACAGACCAAGACCAGGAGGACTGCAAGACGGAGGTCATCGTGGAGCCCAAGACGGCGTCACCACCAGAGCTTTGTGCAGGCGAGGACCAACTTTAGTCAGGATAAGTGTACTAGATGTTCCCCTTCAAAATGGCCAATTGTTGGCGCCCTTCCCGCTCAATATTTGGGAAGAGGCCCAGGGCCTTTGCATATAAATAGGACCGGCCACCCACAGGGTAGGGGGGATCGGATCGAAATCAGAGAGAGAGAAGGGTGACTGAACTCCTCCTAGCAGTTCGTCCCCCCCAGCAAAGAACAGACCCTCACGGGGCTGTTCTTCCTTGTATTATTCATCATCATCATCCCAAGAGGCAATCCACCACACCACACACTGGAGTAGGGTATTACACCACAACGGTGGCCTGAACCAGTATAAACCCTGCGTCTCTTGTGTCGTTCTTTCCATAGCTCGGATCTTAGCAAGGCGGAGGGGTGCAGGTAGGTAGAAGGCGAAATCTCCGCGCGCACCCCAGTGTTCGAACCTCAAGGGTCTGCCGGCACCCGAAATCCGACAGCCACTTATGGATTGCCAACCAAAGATGGCAATACCTAGATCTATCCTTGCTTTTAAGCCTAGCTAGGGGCGTTAAACGATAGCGCTTGTTGGGAGGCAACCCAATTTTATTTTTATTCCTTGCTTTTTGCTCCTTTTTAGTAATAAATAATTTATCTAGCCTCTGTTTTGGTTGTGTTTTTTGTGTTTAATTAGTGTTTGTGCCAAGTACAGCCGTTGGGAAGACTTGGGGAAAGTCTTTTTAATCTTGCTGTAAAAAACAGAAACTTTAGTGCTCACGAGAATTGCTTCCATTTTTATTTGGAAAGTGATATTTAGTTAATTATTTTTTAATATGATTAATAGATAAATTCCTCAGGTCCAGCAATTTATTTTAGAATTTTTGCGGTTCCAGATCTTGCGTTAGCTACAGATTACTACAGACTGTTCTGTTTTTGACAGATTCTGTTTTTCGTGTGTTGTTTGCTTATTTTGATGAATCTATGGCTAGTAAAATAGTTTATAGACCATAGAGAAGTTGGAATACATTAGGTTTAACACCAATATAAATAAAGAATGAGTTCATTACAGTACCTTGAAGTGCTGTTTTGTTTTCTTTCGCTAACGGAGCTCATGAGATTTTCTACTTTAAGTTTTGTGTTGTGAAGTTTTCAAGTTTTGGGTGAAAGATTTGATGGATTATGGAACAAGGAGTGGAAAGAGCCTAAGCTTGGGGATTCCCATGGCACCCCCAAGATAATATAAGGACACCTAAAAGCAAAAGCTTGGGGATGCCCCAGAAGGCATCCCCTCTTTCATCTACTTCCATCGGTAACTTTACTTGGAGCTATATTTTTATTCACCACATGATATGTGTTTTGCTTGGAGCGTCTTGTATGGTTTGAGTCTTTGCTTTTTAGTTTACCACAATCATCCTTGCTGTACACACCTTTTCTAGAGAGACACACATGATTCGGAAATTATTAGAATACTATATGTGCTTCACTTATATCTTTTGAGTTATATAGTTTTGCTCTAGTGCTTCACTTATATCTTATAGAGCACGTCGGTGGATTTGTTTTATAGAAACTATTGTTCTCTCATGATTCACTTAGATTATTTTGAGATTCCTACAAAACAGCATGGTAATTTGCTTTAATTATGTTAGGCATTCAAGATTAATAATTTTTTTTCTTATGAGTGTGTTGAATACTATGAGAAGTTTGATACTTGATAACTGTTTTGAGATAAGGAGATGGTGATATTAGAGTCATGCTAGTTGAGTAGTTGTGAATTTGAAGAATACTTGTGTTAAAGTTTGTGATTCCCGTAGCATGCACGTATGGTGAACCGTTATGTGATGAAGTCGGAGCATGATTTATTTATTGATTGTCTTCCTTATGACTGGCGGTCAGGGACGAGCGATGGTCTTTTCCTACCAATCTATCCCACTAGGAGCATGCGCGTAATACTTTGCTTTGATAACTTGTAGATTTTTCAACAAGTATATGAGTTCTTTATGACTAAGGTTGAGTCCATGGATCATACGCACTTTTCTTCCTTCCACCATTGCTAGCCTCTCTAATACCGCGCACCTTTTGCCGGTATCATACACCCACCATATACCTTCCTCAAAACAGCCACCATACCTACCTATCATGGCATTTCCATAGCCATTCTGAGATATATTGCCATGCAACTTTCCACCGTTCCGTTTACTATGACATTCTCCGTCATTGTCATATTGCTTTGCATGATCATGTAGTTGACATTGTGTTTGTGGCAAAGCCACCGTTCATAATTCTATCATACATGTCACTCTTGATTCATTGCATATCTCGGTACACCGCCAGAGGCATTCACATAGATTCATATTATGTTCTAAGTATCGAGTTGTAATTGGTGAGTTGTAAGTAAATAAAAGTGTGATGATCATCATTTTTAGAGCATTGTCCCAAGTGAGGAAAGGATGATGGAGAATATGATTCCCCCACAAGTCGGGATGAGACTCCGGACGAAAAAAAAGAGGCCATAAAAAAGGGAAAAGGCCCAAATAAAAAAACATATGAGAGAAAAAGAGAGAAGAGACAATGGTACTATCCTTTTACCACACTTGTGCTTCAAAGTAGCACCATGATCTTCATAATAGAGAGTCTCCTATGTTATCAATTTCATATACTAGTGGGAATTTTTCATTATAGAACTTGGCTTGTATATTCCAATGACGGGCTTCCTCAAAATGCCCTAGGTCTTCGTGAGCAAGCGAGTTGGATGCACACCCACTTAGTTCCTTTTGTTGAGCTTTCATATACTTATAGCTCTAGTGCATCCGTTGTATGGCAATCCCTACTCACTCACATTGATATCTATTGATGGGTATCTCCATAGCATGTTTATATGCCTAGTTGATGTGAGACTATCTTCCCCCTTTTTTGTATCCTCCACAGCCACCATTCTATTCCACCTAAAGTGATATGTCCATGGCTCACGCTCATGTATTGCGTGAAGATTTAAAAGTTTGAGAACACCAAAAGTATGAAACAATTTCTTGGCTTGTCATCGGGGTTGTGCATGATTTAAATACTTTGTGTGGTGAAAATAGAGCATAGCCAGAATATATGATTTTGTAGGGATAACTTTCTTTGGCCATGTTATTTTGAAGAGACATAATTGCTTAGTTAGTATGCTTGAAGTATTATTATTTCTATGTCAATATTGAACTTTTGTCTTGAATCTTTCGGATCTGAATATTCATACCACAATTAAGAAGAATTACATTGAAATTATGCCAAATAGCATTCCACATCAAAAATTCTATTTTTATCATTTACTTACTCGAGGACGAGCAGGAATTAAGCTTGGGGATGCTTAATACGTCTCCAACGTATCTATAATTTTTTATTGTTCCATGCTATATTATATTCTGTTTTGGAAATTATTGGGCTTTATTATACACTTTTATATTATTTTTGGGACTAACCTATTAACCGGAGGCCCAGCCAGAATTGTTGTTTTTTTTGCCTATTTTAGGGTTTCGCAGAAAAAGAATATCAAACGGAGTCCAAACAGAATGAAACCTTCGGGAACGTGATTTTCGAAACAAACATGATCTAGGGGACTTGGACCCTACGTCAAGCAATCAACGAGGAGGGCACGAGGTAGGGGGCGCGCCTACCCCCACCCCCCAGGCGCGCCCTCCACCCTCGTGGGCCCCCTGTTGCTCCACCGACCTACTCCTACCTACGTACCCCCAAACTACCAGATAGGGAGCCAAAACCCTAATTCCACCGTCGTAACTTTCTGTATCCATGAGATCCTGTCGGGACCCCGATCCCAAGTCACACCGATCTAGCATGTAACACTTCATATCACTTTGCAGCCTCACGCCTGGTATTCCCACGGGTGCCACCTTACCTGGACCGGGACCGTTTGTGCCTTTTGGCTCACGTATATGATAGTGTCGCTAGCATCCATATGACAGAGAACCCGGGCCGACATAACTAGTCATGAACCCAAAGTGGCACTAACTTACAGGGACAGGCATACATGAATCAACCTCGAACATGTCGGTCAACAGCGTATGAATCCAGGTTGTAGCACTGGGCTAACAGGACTCCGGGAACCCGGGCTATAGCAGGCTAGGTAGGACTCCGGATGTCACCGCGTGACATTTCCCCGAAGGAACAGACACATGAACGAAGTGAATCACATGTCGGCCAGTCAAGTTTTCCGGAGCAGTAGTGCTGGGCTAGCAGGACTCCGGTGAACCGGGCTGTAGCGGACTACTATGGCTCATGGAAGCACAAGACTACATTTCCCCATAAGAGAGGCTACCAGGGATAAACAACTAGGTTGTCGGATCCCACACATAGCAATACACGTTACACGTACGCATAACATGCAAGTATGTGCTGTACAACATGGCATCACAACATAACTCAAACTCATATAGATAAAGGCCCAGAAGAGCCACATAGCATTCAATACAAACAGGGGTCTCATGACTCATCATTCAGACCATACAAGCAACGGAAGCATTACATGTCTGAGTACAGACAACTACAAAAGGAAAAGACTAAGAAGCCTGACTAAACACGACCCTCCCAAGGGTACAAGATCGTAGCTGGGATACAAGCTACTCGTCGAAGTCACTAGTGTAACCAACTGCAAAACATAAATAAGCAAACGTGAGTACGAAGGTACTCAGCAAGTCTTACATCAGAACTATCTACATATGCAACATTATCAACAAAGGGGGTGGTGGAGTTTTAACAGCAGCAAGCCAGCTTTGGCTCAGTGGCTAACCTATACTACGAGTATCAGAAACTTCTTTGAGGTGAGAAGACGCACACGAGTCCACATATTCACCATACCAATACTCCACTATGGATCCGTTCCCGTCTCCCTACGAGAAGGCCATCCATAGCACTCACGCTTATCTTGCGGATTTTAGAGTATCCACTTCAAGGTGTCTATGTACTACATAAGTCCTCCAAGTTTCCATATCCGAGGAAAACGGCTATTCGAATAGATAATATTGACCGTACAGGGGTGTACTTCTTCACACACGCTCTCGCCACTTATAGCCCTGTACACGTCATGTACCTCGGCAACCTTCAAGTGGAAGCCGGGCGAGGGAGTCGGCCACGACCTGAGTAACCACACAAGTCGCTAGTCCAGGTTTATCGCCTATTCGGGTTCCATTCGCAAGGAGATCCGGCCGGGGTGTCGCTCACGGCCCCAAACGATGTGTGCAGGGTTCCCAAGCCCACCATCCGGGTGCTACTTGGTACACCGTGCCACGGTGCCTAGACTGTTCCAAGCCCGTCCCATCGAACACCACCTGGTAGACAAGTAGCACTACCTACAAACGCTAGAAACTAGTTGCAACTCCTGGAAAGAGATCAAGTGGATTAATAAGCCGAGAGGGGCTGGATAACCGGAACCCAATGTGTGGTAGTAACTGGACTTGGATAACATACACAGAACTCAGTGCTTAGGGATGGTTCCAATGAGACAACCCACCATGTACTCCTACATGGCCTCCCATCGCTACCTTTACCAAAACGTGTTCACACACTTAGCCTTTGTCGGTAGGACATGTTCACCACTCCGATTCATTCCCAATGAATCAGACCTGACACAACTCTAAGCATAGCTGGCATAAAGAAATCAAGGATGGATGAGTAGGCACATCAAGGCTCAAGCAACTCCTACTCATGCTAGTGGGTTTCAACTATTTACTGTGGCAATGACAGGTCATGCAGAGGAATGGGTTCAACTACCGCAGAAGAAAGTAGCAGTTTGAATCATTGTTGTCCTAATGCAGTATAAGGATCAGGAGCGAGAGAGTGGGATTTATCGAAATGCTCAAGGGGGGTTGCTTGCCTGATAGATCCAGGAAGAAGCAATGCTCCTCAGACAGGTACTCGGGACACCTTCCGGAGTAGAACCTATCTAGAAGGGACGGTGCCGCCAATCAATAAACAACCATATGCAACAATATGATGCATGAAGATGACATTTCAAATATGCTATGATTTTCCCTAATGCATCTAGCATCAATTTGGTTGAAGTCCATATGAACCAAGGGTTCATATGCAAACCCCAAATTAAGTATATAACATGCCATTATTACATTTTCACTTATACAGCAAGTATAAGTTGGTTTTTCATGCATGAAACTAGCATAAATGGATTCCTTGCATTTTTCTGATGATTTTTCATATATAAATTATTTCATTCTGAGCTACAGTTTAATATCTAGGAATTTTAGAAGTTTTAAATATTTTCTGAAATTCTCTGAATTATTTAAAATCCAGAAAATCAATTACTGCATCAGCGTGACGTCATAGAGGCGTCATCAGGGCTGACCAGGTCAAACCTGACGTGTGGGGGCCACACGTCAGTGACACTGGGGTTAACCTCGAGTCAAACCTGGGCTGATTAGCTTTGACTAAGCATGGGGCCCACTGGTCAGTCTTAGGGGGGTAATTAGAAGGGGGGTTAAGCACTAATTAAGCCGCCACGTCAGCGCTCGCCGGAGTTGGCCGGCGGCGACCAAACCATGCGGCGGTGCTTCGCCGGAACGCGCTACAGGAGGCGGAAGAGCGCGCGGGGACTACCAATCGGTAGCCCGCGCTCGACCGCATCCACCTGGGCATAGGGGAGGCCGCGGGGACAGCGGAGCTCGCCGGAGCAGGGCTTGCGGCGGCGGCCGGAGCTCGGTTGATGCGGGTTAGGCACTGCAGGGCGCTAGGGGGGCTACGGTTTGGCCCATTCGGTTGCTGGGGATGTAGTGAGCATGGCGACGTGCTCAGAAGCGGTTGGCAGCAGCTGTGAACACGGCGGCGCCATGACCGGCGGCAGGAGCATCTCGGGCTCGTCGAAACGGCGACTACGGCGCGAAAACGAAGAGGAGGAGAGAAGGGTTGCGACGGGGTGCTCACGGGGATCACGCAGAGCAGGCCAGCGGGCTCGGGGAAGGCCCGGAGCGAGCGAGGGGTCGCCGGCGATCTCGTTCGCTGGAGGTTGAAGACGACGACGATTGCGGCGTTGCAGGGCCTCCCGCGTCGCTTTGCTGCTCGGGGATGACGTAGTCAACGACGGCGGTGCTCGCAGACACGTTAGGGAGGCGAGGCGATGGCGGCGGCCGCGGTGGCGCACGACGGTGCTCTCCGGTGTGCTCGGGACAGAGGGGGGAGCGAGACAGAGGATGGGGAGGAGCTCGGGGAAGAATGGAGAGAGGCCAGGGGGCTTGGTGGAGCTCTCTGGGGTGGACAGCGCCGAGGAGGGAGAGGAGGCAGCAAGCAGCTGCCTGGCGGGCATGCACGCTCGCCGTGCTCCCTTTTGCCACTGCCTCCTGGCGAGGGAGACGACTGGCAACAGCCAGTTGGGCCGGGCCATAGGCTGGGCGACAGGTAAGGGCTTTCTTATTTCTTTCTGTTTTTCTTTTCTGTTTTTCTGGCATTTGTTCTGATTTAGTAAAATACTAAATCATTTTATTTTCTTCTGACAATTTTTGCAAGGACCTAAAGGGTTATTCCAAAGCCCCTCAGCAACAATCAGAATTTTTGGACATATATAAAATATATCACATATATATATCCAAGGCGAGTAATTATTGTATTAATTCCAAAAGGCCAAAATAAATATTTATGGGCTCCCAAAATTATTGGTTTGAATTTTACCTCTGACCAATATTTTCAGAGAGCAACATGAACATTTTCTTGGTCCCTTTTGGAGCACTTTTTATCTGGGTCATTTCGAGAAATGAGTTCTGAGGGTTTCACAAATCCCCATTTCAAATTTAAATGGAATTTAAACATGATGCACAAGTGACTAGCTAGTCTAGGTCATACCAGAACTAGGGATGTGGCAACTCGCCCCCACTCGAAAAAATCTCGTCCCGAGATTCAGGAGTTGGCGGAAAGAAAGCGGGGTACTCAAGTCGAAGACGATCTTCTCACTCCCAAGTAGCTTCTCTCTCGGAATGATGAGACCATTGAACCTTGAGAAACTTGATTTATGGTGTCGAGTGACACGCTCTACTTGATCCAGAATGCAAATGGGGTACTCTTGATAAGTGAGGTTATCTTGGAGATCAAGCGTTTCGTGGTCCACTCCGCGGATGGGATCCGAGAAGCAGCGCCTGAGTTGAGAGACATGGAAGACATCATGAACTCGAGAAAGATGTGGGGGTAGTTCCAACTGGTAGGCAACCTCTCCTCGTTTAGCGAGAATGCGAAAAGGACCAATGTAGCGAGGAGCCAACTTGCCCTTGATACCAAAAACGATGGGTACCCTTCAAAGGAGTAACCCGAAGGTAAGCCTTGTCGCCAACTTCATAAGCTACTTCCTTATGACAACGGTCATACTGGCTCTTTTGACGAGATTGGGCTGTTTTCAAATTCTCACGAATGATGCGAACTTGCTCTTCTGCCTCCTGGATCATATCCGGTCCAAAGAATTGTCTTTCACCAGTTTCTGACCAGTTCAAAGGTGTTCGACATCTTCGTCCATACAGAATCTCGAAGGGTGCTTTCTTAAGACTGGATTGGTAGCTATTGTTATAAGCAAACTCGGCAAAGGGAAGACATTTCTCCCAATCCATACCGAATGAGATAACACAAGCTCTAAGCATGTCTTCGAGAATTTGGTTGACCCTTTCCACCTGACCACTTGACTGAGGGTGGAAAGCAGTACTGAAAGAAAGATGAGTTCCCATGGCATTCTGGAAACTTTCACAGAAATGAGAGGTGAAAAGGCTGCCACGGTCTGAATTGATTTCTAGTGGAACACCATGGAGTGACACTATTCGGGAGATATATAAGTCAGCAAGCTGACTAGCAGTGATACTCTCTCGAACAGGTAGGAAGTGAGCCGCTTTGGAGAGACGATCAATGACTACGAAGATAGCATTATTTCCTTTCTTGATCCTGGGAAAGCCGGTGATGAAGTCCATGCCAACTTTGTCCCATTTCCACTCGGGAATAGCTAAAGGTTGAAGGGTGCCAGCAGGTCTCTGATGCTCTGCCTTATCGCGACGACAAACGTCACAGTTGGCAATATACTGAGCGATTTCTCTCTTCATCCTAGTCCACCAGAACCTCTGGCATAGGTCTTGATACATCTTTGTACTACCGGGATGAATCGTGAGAGGGGATTCATGGGCCTCCTTAAGGATCATTTGCTGCATCTGTTGACATTTGGGAACCACCAAACGGTTACCAAAGTAAACAACACCTCGTTCATCCATAGAGAAACAGCCAGCAACTCCCTTGGAAATATTCTTCTTGATTCGGGAAATTCGTATCATGCTTCTGAGCCTCTATGATCTGATCCGTAAGGGTAGGTTTCGCCACCAAGGTAGAAAGGGAACCATGAGGAGCTATGTGAAGGTTAAGCTTACAGAATTCCTCATGGAGGGGTGGTTGACATTGTTGCAACATGAGGTTGTTGCAATAGGATTTACGACTTAAAGCATCAGCCATGACATTGGCTTTGCCCGGGTGTAGGTGATTGTTGGTGTTCTGGGAACGGGGGCTACTATCGGTGTTCTGGGAACGGGGGTCCCCAGACTTACCTGCCTGCGGCCTGCGGCGTGGCTCAAAGGGGGGCCCAGCACGGCCCATCTTCATCAACACAGACCCAAGACCCTCGCGAGGGGCCAAGCCTCGCGGGGCGGACGACACGGAGCTTCCTTAGGCACGGCCTCATCAGGCTGGCTCGCGAGGAGGCGGAGAGATCAAGGCGGGGTACCTCATGAGGTGCCCGTGACGCAAGCTATGACGGCCAAGGGCGCCAGGCGGGTGCCAGCCCGCGCAGTGTCCTCCTTTCCTCTTTGGTGCAAAGGGGGCAAGCGCAGCCACGGAGTACTGAGGCATCAGGCAAAGGTTGCCATTTCGGTGCAACGAGACCAAGATCAGGAAGACTGCAAGACGGAGGTCATTGTGGAGCCCAAGACGGTGTCACCACCAGAGCTTTGTGCAGGCGAAGACTACTTTTGTCAGGGTAGCGAGTACTAGCTGTCCCCCTTCAAATTATCCTGCCATTGTTGGCTCCCTTCCCGCTCGATATTTGGGAAGAGGACCAGGGCCTCTATAAATAGGACCAGCCACCCACAGAAGAGAGGGGTTCGGAGGGGTTAAGAGGAGAGGTTCGATAGGAGGTTGAATCGGAGAAAGACAGTCAGAGAGAGAGAGAGAAGGGTGGCTGAACTCCTCCCAACAGTTCATCGCCCCAGCCAAGAACAGACCTTCGTGAGGCTGTTCTTCCTTGTATCATTCATCGTCATCAGCCCAAGAGGCAATCCACCACGCCATAAACTGGAGTAGGGTATTACACCACAACGGTGGCCCGAACCACTATAAACCCTGTGTCTCTTGTGTTGTTCTTTCCATAGCTTAGATCTTAGCGAGGCGGAGGGGTGCAGGTAGGTAGGAAGCGAGATCTCCGCGCGCACCCCAGTGTTCGAACCTCAAGGGTCTGCCGGAACCCGAAATCCGACAGTGATTCCTAAGTCGTAATCCGAGATCAACTCCAACCAACGTCTCTGTCTGAGATTCAGATCCGGTTGGGTGAAGATATACTTGAGACTCTGATGGTCAGTGTAGATTTCGCAACGGTTACCAAGAAGGTAATGTCGCCAAGTCTTATGTGCATAGACTACGGCTGCAAGCTCCAGATCATGTGTAGGATAATTTTCCTCACGTGGATGCAACTGTCGAGATGCATAGGCAATCACATGACGATCCTGCATAAGAATGCAACCTAGTCCTTGACGTGAAGCATCGCAATAGATAACAAAGTCTTTAGTGAAATCCGGTGGCACGAGTATGGGCGTAGAAGTCAGGCGTCTTTTCAGTTCCTGAAAACTGTGCTCACACTGTGGGGTCCACTCAAACCTTTTATCTTTCTTGAGAAGCTTGTGAGGGGTTTGGCCACTTTGGAGAAGTTTTCAATGAAGCGGCGACAATAACTGGCTAGACCAAGGAAACTCCTAACTTGTTTGACCGTTTCGGGTGGAGTCCAATCAAGAACGGCATTAACTCTCTCGGGATTGACAGCAATGCCCTTACCAGATATCACGTGGCCTAGATAGGTCACTTCTGGCAACCAAAATTCACACTAGGAGAACTTGGCATAAAGGCGGTGCTCTCTGAGTTTTTCTAACACGAGTCTAAGATTTTCGGCATGCTCTTCCTCATTCTTCGAGTAAATAAGAATATCATCGAGATAAACCACAACGAACTTATCTAAGTACTCCATAAAGATCAAGTTCATCAAGCGGGAGAAGGTAGCTGGAGCATTGGTTAGGCCGAAAGACATTACGGTGTACTCGTATTGACCATAACGAGTGACAAAGGCCGTTTTGGGGATGTCCCCATTTTTGATTTTGATTTGGTGGTAGCCTAACCTCAAATCCATCTTGGAAAAGACTGAGGATCCAGCAAGCTGATCATACAGGTCATTGATCCTGGGAAGCGGATACTTGTTCTTTATCGTGACCAAATTAACGAGACAATAATCTACAACCATCCGATCCGTACCATCCTTCTTCTTGACGAAGAGGACATGACAAGCCCAAGGAGAAGAACTGGGACGAATGAAACACTTTTGCAAGGACTCATCAAGTTGTTTCTTAAGCTCGGCAAACTCCAAAGGTGCCATCTTGTATAGTCTCCTAGAGATTGGAACAATTCCTGGGATAAGTTCTATGACAAACT
Source organism: Triticum urartu (assembly GCF_003073215.2). Lineage (NCBI taxonomy): Eukaryota > Viridiplantae > Streptophyta > Magnoliopsida > Poales > Poaceae > Triticum > Triticum urartu. The sequence goes on from NC_053025.1 coordinate 429,571,745, forward strand.
CTACATCTGTCAGGTGGGACACCTGGCAGTTCTTCTGGAAAAACATCCGGGAAGTCACGGACTACCGGAATATCTTCAAGGTCTGGAAGAGGGCTGGCATTAAGAGAATAGAGTTGACGCCTTGCAACTCTAGTGGAGACAGTGACTATTATGCCAGATGGATGTGTAAGTTGAACAGATCTGGTGTAACAATCGATCTTGGCATGATGAGCTGTCATCCAGTCCATACCCAAGATGATGTTAATATCTGAGGACTTGAGAGATATCAAAGAAGCAAGGAATACCAGTCTGTCAACAAGGATTTCATTACCATGGCTTACCTTGGAGGTTTGCCATTTGGAACTAGGAGTCTGGATTATTAGTGGAGTTGGCATATCACAAAATGACATGTCGTGCAACCGAGCATAACCTTCGGATATGAAGGAGTGGGATGCTCCAGTATCGAACAAAACTGAAGCTGGGTGACAATTGACAAGAAGCGTACCCAGTACGACGTCAGGATCATCTTGAGCTTCTGTAGCTGAGACATGGTGCACACATGCTCGTTCAATGGAGGTTGGCTTGGTACTGATCATCTTGCCTGATGGCTTTTCACGGCCAACAGACCTCTCAGACTGGGGTGGGGTATAACTGGACTGAGGGCAGTCACGTGCGTAGTGTCCTGGTTCTCCGCAGGTGAAGCAAGTTCCTGAGGTAGGACGTGGACCTACATTGGCAAGTGGTCCACTAATAGGCCTGGGTGGAGCACGTTGCTGAGCTGGGTGAGGCGCCACATCGGATGGCCTCGGTGCATATCCAGGTGGAAGAGCTGAGTTCGGAATCCAAATCTGTCGCTTCTGAGACCAGAGCGGGAGGAAGAACCCATATCATGGTTGTGCTTACGAGACTCCTCGTAAGTGAGCTGAGCTGTCCCTGCATTAATGGCCTTGTTCACAAGAGCCTGGAAAGTATCACAATGATGCAGGTGGAGATCACGACGCAACTTAGGGTTGAGACCCTTCCGGAACCTAGCCTATTTCTTAGCGTCCGTGGACACTTCTTCTGTAGCATAGCGGGCGAGGTTTCCAAACTCCCTACTGTAAGAATCAACAGGCAGCTTACCCTGGATAAAACTACAGAACTCTTCCCTCTTGCAGTCAAAGAGAGCCTGAGGAATGTGGTGCTCACGAAAAGCCTCAGTGAAATCCTTCCAGGTAGGAATCTGACCAGCTGGTAGCATAGCCTCATAGCTCTGCCACCAAATACTAGAAGGACCTTCCAGGTGATAGGTAGCGTAGGTGACCTTGTCACCTTCAGCCACGTTCGCAGAAAGCAACTTGTGAGTGATGCTCCGGAGCCAGTCATCCGCATTGAGTGGCTCAATGGAATGATGGAAGGTGGGTGGTTTTAGAACAATGAAGTCGGTGATGGAAACCAACTTCTCACACTAATGTGTGGTGTTCTACTCAATTTGTGCCAGCAAGCAGTTAGTCTCACGCTTGTTCCTCTCGGATGCTAACAAGAACTCTGCAATCAAAGGCTGGTCAGGAGGATCCTCATCCCTACCATCTTCGTGGTTCTTGCTATGAGCAACTGAACCTCGGTTAGCAGACGACAACCTGGCACAGAAACCAAGGAAACAAGGATGGAATTAGCATCGACATAAGGATGCGGAATGTAATGCAAAAGCATTGGAAACTCTTGAAATCCTAGGACAATTTTGGCAGCATAACGACTGTAAATGCTCAAAAGGGATTTTGAGACATTCATCAAAGGAATAGCATAATCAATCAGCATCATAATATCAAGGTTCTGAGTCAAAATGAGGACACACGGAAGTAGTAGAACTATACGGAGACACAACCCAACAATCCTAACACTTTACGGTTTAGTAGCACGTCATCCTGAGAGATAGATGAGAAGGCTAGGCCTTAACCCTCGTAGAAAAGAAGAGGCTGACTCAGAAAGAATGACATGAGGTAAAGGAGTAAAAAGAGCCTTACGTTCCCTTCCACAATCAATTCCCTTATATAATTAAAGCATTTCTAGACTCAACTTCGAGTAGTTTGGCTTGGTAATCCTACAGTCAGTCAGGCTCTGATACCAACGCTGTCGGGACCCCGATCCGAAGTCACACCGATCTAGCATGTAACACTTCATATCACTTTGCGGCCTCACGCACGGTATTCCCACGGGTGCCACCTTACCTGGCCCGGGACCGTTTGCACCTTTTGGTTCACGTATATGATAGTGTCGCCAGCATCCATATGACAGAGAACCCGGACCGACATGACTACTCGTGAACCCAAAGTGGCACTAACTTACAGGGACAGGCATACATGAATCAACCTCGAACATGTCGGTCAACAGCGTATGAATCCAGGCTGTAGCACTGGGCTAACAGGACACCGGGAACCCGGGCTGTAGCAGGCTAAGCAGGACTCCGGATGTCACCGCGTGACATTTCCCCGAAGGAACAGACACAGGAACGAAGTGAATCACATGCCGGCCAGTCAAGTGTTCCGGAGCAGTAGTGCTGGGCTAGCAGGACTCTGGTGAACCGGGCTGTAGCGGACTACTATGGCTCATGGAAGCACAAGACTACATTTCCCCATAAGAGAGGCTACCAGGGATAAACAACTAGGTTGTCGGATCCCACACATAGCAATACACGTTACACGTACGCATAACATGCAAGTATGTGCTGTACAACATGGCATCACAACATAACTCAAACTCATATAGATAAAGGCCCAGAAGAGCCACATAGCATTCAATACAAACAGGGGTCTCATGACCCATCATTCAGAGCATACAAGCAATGGAAGCATTACATGTCTGAGTACAGACAACTACAAAAGGAAAAGACTAAGAAGCCTGACTAAACACGACCCTCCCAAGGGTACAAGATCGTAGCTGGGATACAAGCTACTCGTCGAAGTCACTAGTGTAACCAATTGCAAAACATAAATAAGCAAACGTGAGTACGAAGGTACTCAGCAAGTCTTACATCAGAACTATCTACATATGCAACATTATCAATAAAGGGGGTGGTGGAGTTTTAACAGCAGCAAGCCAGCTTTGCCTCAGTGGCTAACCTATACTACGAGTATCAGAAACTTCTTTGAGGTGAGAAGACGCACACGAGTCCACATATTCACCATATCAATACTCCACTATGTATCCGTTCCCGTATCCCTACGAGAAGGCCATCCATAGCACTCACGCTTATCTTGCAGATTTTAGAGTATCCACTTCAAGGTGTCTATGTACTACATAAGTCCTCCAAGTTTCCATATCCGAGGAAAACGGCTATTCGAATAGATAATATTGACCCTGTAGGGGTGTACTTCTTCACACACGCTCTCGCCACTTATAGCCCTGTACACGTCATGTACCTCGACAACCTTCAAGTGGAAGCCGGGCGAGGGAGTCGGCCACGACCTGAGTAACCACACAAGTCGCTAGTCCAGGTTTATCGCCTATTCGGGTTCCATCCGCAAGGAGATCCGGCCGGGGTGTCGCTCACGGCCCCAAACGATGTGTGCAAGGTTCCCAAGCCCACCATCCGGGTGCCACTTGGTACACCGTGCCACGGTGCCTAGTCTGTCCCAAGCCCGTCCCATCGGACACCACCTGGTAGACAAGTAGCACTACCTACAAACGCCAGAAACTAGTTGCAACTCCTGGATAGAGATCAAGTGGATTAATAAGCCGAGAGGGGCCGGATAACCGGAACCCAATGTGTGGTAGTAACTGGACTTGGATAACATACACAGAACTCAGTGCTTAGGGACGGTTCCAATGAGACAACCCACCATGTACTCCTACATGGCCTCTCATCGCTACCTTTACCAAAACATGTTCACACACTTAGCCTTTATCGGTAGGACATGTTCACCACTCCGATTCATTCCCGATGAATCAGACCTGACACAACTCTAAGCATAGCTGGCATAAAGAAATCAAGCATGGATGAGTAGGCACACCAAGGCTCAAGCAACTCCTACTCATGCTAGTGGGTTTCAACTATTTACTGTGGCAATGACAGGTCATGCAGAGGAATGGGTTCAACTACCGCAGCAGAAAGTAGCAGTTTGAATCGTTGTTGTCCTAATGCAGTATAAGGAGCAGGATCGAGAGAGTGGGATTTATCGAAATGCTCAAGGGGGTTGCTTGCCTGATATATCCACGAAGAAGCACTGCTCCTCAGACAGGTACTCGGGACACCTTCCAGAGTAGAACCTATCGAGAAGGGACGGTGCCAGCAATCAATAAACAACCATATGCAACAATATGATGCATGAAGATGACATTTCAAAGATGCTATGATTTTCCCTAATGCATCTAGCATCAATTTGGTTGAAGTCCATATGAACCAAGGGTTCATATGCAAACCCCAAATTAAGTATATAACATGCCATTATTAGGTTTTCACTTATACAGCAAGTATAAGTTGGTTTTTCATGCATGAAACTGGCATAAATGGATTCCTTGCATTATTCTGATGAATTTTCATATATAAATTATTTCATTCTGAGCTACGGTTTAATTTCTAGGAATTTTAGAAGTTTTAAATATTTTCTAAAATTCTCTGAATTATTTAAAATCCAGAAAATCAATTACTGCGTCAGCGTGATGTCACAGAGGCGTCAGCAGGGCTGACCAGGTCAAACCTGACGTGTGGGGGCCACACGTCAGTGACACTGGGGTTAACCCCGAGTCAAACCTGGGCTGATTAGCTTTGACTAAGCCCTGGGGCCCACTGGTCAGTCTCATGGGGGGTAATTAGAAGGGGGGCTAAGCACTAATTAAGCCGCCACGTCAGCGCCCGCCGGAGTTGGCCGGCGGTGACCAAACTACGCGGCGGTGCTTCGCCGGAACGCGCTACAGGCGGCGGAAGAGCGCGCGGGGACTACCAATCGGCAGCCCGCGTTCGACCGCATCCACCTGGGCATAGGGGAGGTCGCGGGGACGGCGGAGCTTGCCGGAGCAGGGCTCGCAGCGGCGGCCGGAGATCGGTTGATGCGGGTCAGGCACTGCAGGGCGCTAGGGGGCTGCGGTTTGGCCCATTCAGTTGCTGGGGACGCAGTGAGCATGGCGACGTGCTCAGAAGCGGTTGGCAGCAGCTGTGAATGCGGCGGCGCCATGGCCGGCGGCAGGAGCATCTCGGGCTCGTTGAAATGGCGACTACGGCGCGAAAACAAAGAGGAGGAGAGAGGGGTTGCAACGGGGTGCTCACGGGGATCACGCAGAGCAGGCCAGCGGGCTCGGGGAAGGCCCGGAGCGAGCGAGGGGTCGCCGGCGATCTCGTTCGCTGGAGGTTGAAGACGACGACGATTGCGGCGTTGCAGGGCCTCCCGCGTCGCTTTGCTGCTCGGGGATGACGTAGTCAACGACGGCGGTGCTCGCAGACACGTTAGGGAGGCGAGGCGATGGCGGCGGCCGCGGTGGCGCACGACGGTGCTCTCCGGTGTGCTCGGGACAGAGGGGGGAGCGAGACAGAGGATGGGGAGGAGCTCGGGGAAGAATGGAGAGAGGCCAGGGGGGCTCGGTGGAGCTCTCTAGGGTGGACAGCGCCAAGGAGGGAGAGGAGGCAGCAAGCAGCTGCCTGGCGGGCATGCACACTCGCCGTGCTCCCTTTCGTCGCTGCCTCCTGGCGAGGGAGACGACTAGCAACGGCCAGTTGGGCCGGGCCATAGGCTGGGCGACAGGTAAGGGTTTTCTTATTTCTTTCTCTTTTTCTTTTCTGTTTTTCTGGCATTTGTTCTGATTTAGTAAAATACTAAATCATTTTATTTTATTCTGACAATTTTTGCAGGGACCTAAGGGGTTATTCCAAAGCCCCTCAACAACAATCAGAATTTTTGGACATATATAAAATAATATCACATATATATATCCAAGGCAAATAATTATTGTATTAATTCCAAAAGGCCAAAATAAATATTTATGGGCTCCCAAAATTATTGGTTTGAATTTTACCTCTGACCAATATTTTCAGAGAGCAACATGAACATTTTCTTGGTCCCTTTTGGAGCACTTTTTATCTGGGTCATTTCCAGAAATGAGTTCTGAGGGTTTCACAAATCCCCATTTCAAATTTAAATGGAATTTAAACATGATGCACAAATGACTAGCTAGTCTAGGTCATACCAGAACTAGGGATGTGACAGATCCCATCTTGGGGCCTTTTCCGGAGCTCCGCCGGAGGGGGCATCGATCACGGAGGGCTTCTACATCAACACCATAGCCTCTCCGATGAAGTGTGAGTAGTTTACCTCAGACCTACGGGTCCATAGTTATTAGCTAGATGGCTTCTTCTCTCTTTTTGGATCTCAATACACAGTTCTCCCCCTTTCTTGTGGAGATCTATTCGATGTAATCTTATTTTGCGGTGTGTTTGTTGAGACCAATGAATTGTGGGTTTATGATCAAGTTTATCTATGAACAATATTTGAATCTTCTCTGAATTCTTTTATGTATGATTGGTTATCTTTGCAAGTCTCTTCGAATTATCAGTTTGGTTTGGCCTACTAGATTGATCTTTCTTGCAATGAGAGAAGTGCTTAGCTTTGGGTTCAATCTTGCGGTGTCTTTTCCCAGTGACATTAGGGGCAGCAAGGCACGTATTGTATTGTTGCCATCGAGGATAACAAGATGGGGTTTACATCATATTGCATGAGTTTATCCCTCTACATCATATCATCTTGCTTAAAGCGTTACTCTGTTCTCTTGAACTTAATACTCTAGATGCATGCTGGATAGCGGTCGATGTGTGGAGTAATAGTAGTAGATGCAGGCAGGAGTCGGTCTACTTGTCTCGGACGTGATGCATATATAAATGATCATACCTAGATATTCTCATAACTATGCTCAATTTTGTCAATTGCTCAACAGTAATTTGTTTACCCACCGTGAATACTTATGCTCTTGAGAGAAGCCACTAGTGAAACCTATGGCCCCGGGTCTATCTTCCATCATATTAATCTTCCAGTACTTAGTTATTTCCTTTGCCTTTTATTTTACTTTGCATCTTTATTATAAAAATACCAAAAATATTATCTTATCATATCTATCAGATCTCACTCTCGTAAGTGACCGTGTAGGGATTGACAACCCCTTATCGCGTTGGTTGCGAGGATTTATTTGTTTGTGTAGGTGCGAGGGACTCGTGCGTGGCCTCCTACTGGATTGTTACCTTGGTTCTCAAAAACTGAGGGAAATACTTACGCTACTTTGTTGCATCACCCTTTCAACTTCAAGGGAAAACCAACGCAAGTGCTCAAGAGGTAGCAGTTCTCACTCCCGAGGGACACTCCCAAGTACAACGGCTCCGTGAAGCCGGAGGATTGGCTGGTGGATTATTCCACGGCAGTCAGCATATCGAACGGCAACAAGCGCATTCCCGTGAAGTACATCCCGCTCATGCTCCAGGGCACAGCCTCGACATAGTTGAACAGCCTCAAGCCCTACAGCGTCAACAGCTGGGTAGACTTCACCGAGGTGTTTATCCGGAACTTCACCAGCACCTACAAGCGGCCTCCCAAGCCTCGCCAACTCTCGCTGTGTGTCCAAGGCCCCAATGAGTCCACCCGGGATTACCTGACGCGGTGGGCAGAACTGCGCAACTGCTGGGAAGGAGTGCATGAGTTCCAAGCTATCGAGTACGTCACCACCGGGTGCCGAGAAGGCACCTTACTCAAGCACCATCTTCTCTGCGACGAGCCGGCAACCCTTGACGAGCTGCTAATCATAGCAGATAAGTACGCAACGGCCAACTCCTCCATGAAGTTGGAGCTCCGGGTGGACACTTCTGGAAACGTGCTCCCCCCCGCTCCTTGCACATCGGCTAGAGACAACAGTCGGCGCCAGCAGCCGGACGACAACAAGCGCAAGGCCCCCCAGTCGGCTTCCACCAGCCGGAGGTGGCAACTATTGAAGATCAACAACCCGAAGGGCAGCCACCCTCCAAGCGTCAGAAAGGCGGCAAGTCGACTTGGTTGCCCGCTTTCTCCTTCGAGCTGACTCTCGATGCCCCCTGCAAATTCCACAGCGGCGTGAAGCCGTCCAACCACACGACCCGGAAGTGTCACTTGCTTGTCCGCATCGCCAAGGGAGAAGGACTGCCTCCTCTGCCTGCTGGCCTGCCGGCTCCGCCTCCTCAGCAGCCGGCTGCCCGTCCAGCAATCGGTCAAGTCCAAGATGATTACCCTGAAGAGCATGGCGCTTATGTCATTTTCACTGGTATGGTCAGCGATAAGCACAGCCGGCGCCAGCAACACCGCGAAGTAAATGCGGTTGCTTCCACTACTTCAGAGTTCATGCATTGGTCTGAAAAGCCCATCAGCTGTAGACAGGCCGACCACCCAGAAGTAATGCCCTCCCCGGGTACCTATGCCCTGGTTTTGGATGCCACCCTCACAACAGAAATGCGAGCTGCTTGTTTCTCCCGAATCCTGATAGATGGCGGGAGCAATATCAACATCCTTTACCGGGATACCATGGAGAAGCTAAAAATCAAAGAGAAGCAGTTGCTACCCAGTCGGACTGTGTTTCATGGCATTGTGCCAGGCTTGTCCTGCTCACCAATCGAAAAGATCATGATAGATGCCCTCTTCAGAGACAAGGATCATTTCCGCCATGAAGCCATTTGGTTCGAGGTGGTTGACCTAGAGAGCCCGTACCATGTGCTCCTAGGCCGACCGGCTCTAGCCAAGTTCATGGCGGTGCCACATTATGCCTACCTCAAGATGAAGATGCCAGGAACTAAGGGCATTATCACAATCAGTGGTGACTATGAGAAGTCAGCCGCCTACGCTATAGCCAGCAGTCGGCTGGCCAAGTCCCTTGTGATTGCGGCCGAGAAGAAGCTCCTGGACCGGGTGGTGGCCATGGCTGGCAAGCAGCCGAACATATCCCCAGAAGCCCATGAATCGGAGACCCAGGGCTCCTTCAAGCCGGCCAAAGAGACAAAGAAGATCCCATTGGACCCTGAGCACCCGGAGAGGTACGCTGTCCTAGGTGCAAACCTTTACAGCAAACAGGAAAGCGAGCTCGTCAACTTCTTCCGTGAGAATCGGGACATCTTTGCATGGTCCCGTAAAGACATGCCGGGTGTTCCGACGGATTTCGCCGAGCACAAGCTACATGTAAGAGCAGATGCCAAACCAGTCAGACAGCCCCTCCACCGACTGTCAGAAGAGAAGAGGAGAATTGTTGGAGAAGAGATCGCCCGACTGTTGGCAGCTGGCTTCATCATGGAAGTTTTCTTCCCAGAATGGCTCACCAACCCAGTCCTTATGCTGAAAAAGAATAAAAAGTGGCGTATGTCTATCGATTACACCAGTCTCAACAAAGCCTGCCCCAACGATCCGTTCACATTGCCACGGATTGATCAAGTGATAGACTCCACAGCCGGATGAGAGCTGTTGAGCTTCTTGGATGCCTACTCAGGTTAGCATCAAATCAAGCTGAAGCCGGCGGACCGCCTGAAGACCGCCTTCATCACACCATTCAGAGCCTTCTATTACCTGACGATGACGTTCGGGTTGAGGAATGTCGGCGCCACCTTTCAGCACTGCATGCAGAAGTGCCTCCTGAAGCAACTCGGCAGAAACGCCCACGTCTATGTGGATGATATTGCGGTGAAGACGGAGAAGCGCGGTACCCTGTTGGAAGATCTCATGGAGACCTTTCAAAATCTACGCCGGTTTCAAATCAAGCTCAACCCAGAAAAATGTGTGTTCGGAGTACCAGCCGGCCAGCTCCTTGGGTTCCTGGTCTCAGAACGCGGCATTGAGTGCAACCCGTCCAAGATCAAAGCCATCGAGAGGATGGAAGTACCCACCCGACTGCGAGATGTCCAAAAATTCACCGGCTGCCTAGCATCCATCAGCCGCTTCATCAGTCGGCTAGGCGAGAAGGCCCTTCCCCTGTACCAGCTCCTGAAGAAAACCACTCATTTCGAGTGGAATGACAAGGCGGATGAAGCTTTCCTCCAGCTCAAGAAGATGTTGACCACGCCGCCTGTCCTGGCCGCGCCGACTGATAAGGAGCCCATGCTCCTCTACATCGCCGCCACCAGTCGGGTGGTCAGCACGGTCGTCATGGTGGTCGAACGCAAGGAAGACGGCAAGGTTCTGCCGGTCCAGAGACCGGTATGTTATTTAAGTGAAGTACAGTCGGCTTCCAAGCAGAACTACCCCCACTACCAGAAGATGTGCTACGGTGTACACTTTACTGCCAAGAAATTGAAGCCATATTTTCAAGAGCACCCTGTCACGGTTATCTGCACTGCTCCGCTTGCCGAGATCATAGGCAGCCGAGACGTTCAGGCCGAGTGGCCAAATGGGCCATGGAGTTGGCTCCCTACACCATTTTCTACCAGCCTCGCACCACCATCAAGTCCCAAGTACTGGTCGACTTCCTTGTCGACTGGGCCGAGACGCAGTACTGTTGCCAGCGCCGGAATCCACCCATTGGCGGATGCACTTTGACGGATCAAAAATGCGCACCGGTTTGCGAGCCGGCATCGTCCTCACCTCTCCCAAAGGCGACAAGCTCTGATACACATTGCAAATCCACTTTGCCGCCTCCAACAATGTGGCCGACTATGAGGCACTAATACACGGACTCCATCTTGCCAAAGAACTCGGCATTCGCCGGATTCTGTGTTATGGTGACTCGGACTTGGTAGTCCAGTAGTCGTCCGGCGACTGGGAAGCCAAGGATGCAAACATGGCAAGTTACCGCCTCCTTGTTCAGCAACTCATCGGATATTTTGAAGGATGTGAATTCCTCCATGTGACACGAAGTGACAATGAGCAGGTAGATGCTCTGGCGTGGATTGACTCCACCGGGCAAGCCATACCAGCCGGCGTATCCCTCCAGCGACTCCTCAAGGAGTCCATCAAGCCCTTGCCGGAGTCAGATCCTATCTCCGTGCCGGCTGCTCCTAAAATAGTCGGATCCGGCTCCAAAATTTTAGCAGGCGGCCCGGAGACTGCAGCAGTCGCACCCGACCTGGGGACTTCAGATCTCGGCCCTGGGACTTCAGCAGTCGGCTCGGGAACTTCAGTAGTCGGCTCGGGGACTGCAACAACAAAGCAAGTGGTGGCCGACTCCAGCCGCCACCTCCCAACCCAGCCACCGTAGTGCAAGTGGCAGTATTCATAGGAGAGGAAGTCTCAGCACCATCATGGGCCCAGCCCATCCTCAACTTTCTTGTGAACAAGGAGCTGCCAAACGATGAGATCTCGGCCCGATAGGTGCAGCGTCGGGCAGTGGCATACACCATCATCAACAGAGAACTCGTAAGGCGTAGCATCACTAGTGTATACCAGTGCTACGTAGAGCCGGAAGAAGGCCAAGCAATCCTCAAAGATATTCACCAAGGCGAGTGTGGCCACCACGCGGCCTCAAGATCACTTGTGGCCAAAGCCTTTAGCCATGGTTTCTTCTGGCCGACTGCCCTAGAAGATGCAAAAGATTTGGTCAAGAGATGCAAGGGGTGCCAGAAGTTCAGTTCTAAGTAGCATTTGCCGGCTTCCGCACTCAAGACCATTCCCCTTACCTGGCCTTTCACCGTCTGGGGACTGGACATGGTGGGACCATTTAGGACAGCACGTGGCGGCATGACTCATCTGCTCGTTGTCATGGATAAATTCACCAAGTGGATAGAAGCAAAGCCAATCAAGAAGTTGAACGGTCCGACTGCTGTGACTTTGATTGTAGATATCACCACTCGGTACGGTGTACTGCACAGCATCATCACCGACAACGGCACAAATTTTGCCGAGGGAGCTTTGGCTTGTTTCTGTGCGACACAAGGCATCCGACTGGACTTAGCGTCTGTTGCCCACCCACATTCAAACGGCCAAGTCGAGAGAGCAAACGACCTCATCTTGTCCAGAATCAAGCCTCGACTGGTCTAGCCTTTGGAGCGTTCGGCCGGCTGCTGGATCCACGAGCTTCCGGCCGTCCTCTGGAGTCTGCGCACCACTCCGAACAAGTCAACCGGCTTCACCCCCTTCTTCCTCATGTATGGTGCCGAGGCGGTCATCCCAACCGACATCGAGTTTGACTCACCTCGCGTCACCATGTACACCGAGGTGGAGACCAAGGAAGCACGAGAAGACGACGTTGACCTGCTGGAAGAAGGCCGGTTGTTGGCACTCAGCCGGTCCGTCATCTACCAGCAGGATCTACGCCGTTACCACAGCCGGAAGGTCAAGCCAAGATCTTTTCAAGAGGGAGACCTCGTGCTCCGGCTGATCCAGCGAACAGCTGGCCAACACAAGCTTTCGGCTCCTTGGGAGGGCCCTTTTATGATCAGCAAAGCCTTGGGTAACGACTCATACTACCTGATCGATGCCCAAAAGCCCAAGGCACGCAAGAGGGACGATTCCGGCAAGGAAACAGAGCACCCATGGAATGCAAACCTCCTTCGAAGATTTTGTAGTTGATGCAGTATGTACCACGCTACCTTTTGTATTAAGTATGAAGACTACGGGTCCCTCGAGGAGCACTCGGGGACTGCCCATCTTTTACCTATATGATAAGTATTTTGCCCATAAAAGTGTTATTTCTTTTCTCCGCCTGAAACCAGGTCCGACCAGTCGGCCCGGGGGGCTTGCCGCCTTGTACTATGCCGATGCTTCCTGTAGTCGGAAAAGTAATGTGTCAACACCCACGCCCCCTCTTGCTTTAAGAAACAGCTCGCAGAGCGGCTGTGTGCTTGGCAAGAGGTAAAGGCAAGAAATGGTGCTCACATGAAAAATGGATAAGGATGAAAACATCGACATAGGACAAGCCGGTCCTTCGCCTCACCGACCGGCTGCTAAGCAACGGGCCGGCCGGCTTCTTACTTAGCTTGCAACATTCCAATCGGTCAAAGTACTTGTTCTCCCGCAAAGGTAAAATACTTGACCAGGCGGCAGTCAGCAGAGCGGCCGTCCGGCTGGCAAGTAGGTACCTAGGGAGGACGGCAAAGGAAAAAACCAGGGAATAAAAAATCAAGAAAGTTGGAACTCGGCCAAAGCACAGCTTGTGCGGAAAATAATTTACATATCAAAAGGCCCTCAGCCAACATTCAACATAGTTTGAATACACCCCGCGGGTGGAATTGTGCAAATTTAACAAAGTTTGTGCAAAAGACTACTAAGAAGGAAAAGCTAAGATAAATTGGCAGCCTAGGCAAAAGGAGCAGCAAGCAAGTATGGCAGGTCGGCAGGTGAACCTCGGGGTGGTCGCCTTTAGTAGCAGTCGACGTACTTGCACGAGGTTCGGTGTTGGAGGCGCGATCGACTCGAGGCTGGCCGTCCGCTCCGACCTCCGGCGCGTCGTCTTCGTTCTCCTCGCCCTCCTTGTCTTCCCCCTTGTCACTGGAGGCGATCTCCTCTGCCGAGTCCTCGCTGTCAGCCGGGTCCAGACCAAACCACTCTGGTGGCGCTTCAGCGCCATTCTCGTTCAGCTCAGGGATGAAGTCTCCAGTATTGGTGTACTCGGCGATCGCCGACGCACGTATCGAGAGATCACACTCCACTGCCGCCAGCTCGGCACCGACTTCCAGCCGAAACGTGGCCAACTGGGCTAGATCTAGCCCAAGATACCACGCCTTGGCGAACTCCAAGGCCTACCGCGCTCCTGCTCGGTCCGCGGAACCCTTCCACGGCTCAAGACGGCCAACGGCCACTTCCAGCCAGTCGGCAGTCCGATTGGTGGTGCGTGGGGCTTGCCTATCTGGCCGGAGGGCGGCGACCGCCTGATCTCTAGCACGTTGCAGCCGGCAAAGCATCCGGTGGGCTGGCTGGAGGCGGGCCTAAACGCTGAGAAGCTGCTCGGCAAGGAGTCCGAGGGGCATCGGCGGCAATCTCCATGCCCACCCGCCCGTCGCTCCTCACGGCGAGCCTCAATGGCCTCGTTAGCAGTGACGGAGTGGCCCGGGAAGAAGTCTGCACAAGAAAAAACAACAAGTCAGAAGTCAGAGGCAAGAAGCCGGCTCTCTTAAAACCCCAACAGTCAAAAGAAGAGAAAAAGCTCACCGTCGACTATATCTTCAATCTAGCAATAGCCAGCAGTCAGCACCGCCTCCCTCTCGGCCCAACCCGACCACTCAGTCTCAAACTCATCCAAGAGACGGACTTCATTGTCCTCCGCCTGCTTCAGGGCGGTCTTGTGAAGCGCCGCCTGGTCCGCCCTGTTGCATTCGTCCTCCCTGGCACGCAATGCGGTGTTGGCTTCACCCAGTTCCTGCTGCAAGGCGGCGTTGGTCTTTGAAAGAGGAAGAAAAGAAAAATATCAACAATCAAGAAAAGAAGAAAGAGCAGTTGCCGGGAAGATCCGGCCCGACTGCTCAGCAGTCGGCCCGCATCTCGGGGACTACAGCCTGCGGGTGCGCTAGCGCGCCCCCGCGGAGAGAAGGAGATAGTGCTTACTCCAGCTTTCCGTCAAGTCAGCGGTCCGTCGGTCCAGCTCTCGGACGTGAGCATTGAAGCTAGCCGCGCTGATGTTGTGATAGTCCTGCAACAAGGCAATGAAAGGGAAATCAGCTAGAAGCTAAGAACCCGCTATGGAGTTCCAAGCCGCCTACTCAACAGCCGGCCCAGAACTCGGGGACTACACCCAATGGGTGCGCTAGCGCGCCCCCACCAAAGAATATAGAAATCAAAAGCAGAAAGCAAATCGCGTACCTGAACGGCGGCTCGCGTCTTCACAAACGCCTTCATACATTCCGAGAGGGCGGCGGATTCGGCCCTGAAGTCGGCCTAGACGTCCTGCGCTGCCCTGATCAAGGCACTCGTCCCGCCTCCGTGCACCCACTCTGTCGGCGCGGCTCTGGTGGCTTCAGCCTCGGGTGTCGACGAGCTGGTGCTCCCAATCTCCATCGGCCTCGGTGCCGATACTGCCTTCTCTACGCGGCGGCGCGCTGAAGTGCGCATCGCAGGAGCTGACCCCACCACCAACTCGCCTTCGACTGGTGGTTCCAGTTGGGCATCCGGCTGGGGGCCTTGCGCGTCTGCTGTCGGCGGCGCCTCAATCTCCGGCAGGACGGCGTCGCCGCCATCCCTCTCCATGACCGGCTGGTCATCGCTGGCTTCTCCTTTCGGCGCCGGGATCTCTGATGTTGGCGGCGCGGAACGTAGGGGGGTGATGAGTTGGGGGCCGAACGACACGCGGCGTCCGCTTCCCGCTTCTCCGCGGCAGCGTCGACTTGGGCTTTAGCTGCCGCGTCTGCGTCTGCCTGCGCCTCCCTGGCGGCGGCCGCTTTGTTAGCCTCCACCTTTCTGGCGGCGGCTTCCTTCTCCTCCCGCACCTCCCGGGCATTCTGTTCCCATGCCTCCCGAAGGTCGGTGACCGGATCTATACGACGGGTGTTGGAGGAGACCTCAGCCGTCCTAACTACAGAGGCTGAGGTCGACCGCTCAAGAGAGAGCGGGGCCCTGCTCCAAAGAAAAAAAAAGAGGTTCAGAAGGAATCAGCAAATTAAAGAGTCAAAGAAGACACAAGAAAGGGCTAAGGACTTACACCGACACCATTGGGGGCTGCTTGGGGGCCTTCCAGAACCTGGCCGCCTTCGCGGCAGCCTCGCGCCGCTTGGTCACCGCGGCCGTGTACTTGGCTGCGGCGGCCGAGTGCATGGGCTTCTTGGGGCGGCTGCCGAAAAGCAGCACGCCTCGGTGTTTAGGCCTGCCGCCAGGTGCAGGTGGAGTTGTAGAGGAACTCGACCCCACCTTGTGGGAAGGCGGCGGACGGTGAGGTGCTTCCGCCTCCTCCTCCTCTTCCTGGTCCTCGTCCTCGTCCTCATCGTCGTCCGGCCAGTCCTCCACGCTGATTCTTCCTAGGGAGCCGCATGCTCCTTCGCCGCCTGCGGCTTTGTCTTCGAGGGTGGCCGCCCCCAAGTCGGGGTCCGCCATGTCGCTGACGTCCCGGTCCGGCTGGTAGACGATGTCGGCGTCCGGCTGGGAGGGGAGGATCTGCATCACAGTCGGCCCGGTCAGTCGGCAAATCAGAGCCCGGCAGCAGAAGAAAGAAGAATCAGGAGCTTACCATAGGCGGGGGGTTGGCGCGGGAATTGTCGGAGTAATGGGCCATGGGTAGGCCAACCCGAGTCCCATAACCTTTCAAGACATCGGGGCAGGCTGCGCCCCTCAAGACCCCAGGGCGAAGAGCCGCCTCCTGAGGAGTCGACGGCAGGGCGGCCAACTGCCCGCTCACGGCCGAGTCCCAGGGACGACTTCCAGAGAAGCCGGCTTTGGGGAGTCGGCCGGCGACTCCAACAAACCCATGACCTCATCGAAGGGGACGGGGCAGGGGCGTGGCTACAATGAAGCCCACTCCCGCCCCTTACCAAGGGCAGGCATGGCCACAGCACGCCGTACTCGGGAAGATCTTCGTGCGGCGTGGCACTGTTGCCCTGCCGGCCCTGACATCAGCACTACAGTACCGAGTCCTGCGCCCACGACAGCTTGTCTGAACGGCCCGGAAGCAGCAGGTCCCACCAGTTAGTGAGACCCTAGGAGACGGCGAGAGGACCGCCAGTCGGATCCGTTAGGAGTCGGCCCGGGGAGTCGGCCGAGCCCTCCCCTGGGCCCCATGCACCATCAATCAAGATGTGATGGGGAGTGGC
Source organism: Triticum urartu (assembly GCF_003073215.2). NCBI lineage: Eukaryota > Viridiplantae > Streptophyta > Magnoliopsida > Poales > Poaceae > Triticum > Triticum urartu. Next base: position 429,588,354 of record NC_053025.1, read on the forward strand.
GATAATGATCGCCCGCCAGGCGGCAGGACTATTGCCACGACCCCATGACCAAGCCCGCGTCATCAGAAGCATGGCTACAGTAATCAGCAGCCGGCAAGACCCGCCTGCGGCGGACACGGCCTGTCGGCTCCGTACCAGACCAGTCGGCGGGGCCCACCAATCGGCGGGCCCCAGCAGTCGGCGGATAAATTGGAGGCCAAAGGCACTGACGACTGGGCCCGCGCCCAGACGAATTACCATTGTACCCCTGGGGGTAGGCCTATATAAACCCCCCAGGGCACCCATGCAAAGGGTTGGAACCCAGTAGCTCTAGACCATACCAGATAGAAGGAGAGAGCTAGCCTTGCCCTCTCCTACCTCTAAGAAACAGCTCAAGGAGCAACCGTGTAAACACTTGGCCATAGTGATCATGCGGAGACCCCACAGAGCAGCAGTAGGGGTATTATCTCCCCGGAGAGCCCTAAAGCTGGGTAAGATTCGCTGGCGTGCATGTCTTCGCCTCATCCCGTTTCCAGGCACCGGCGACGTTCTACTCGCCCCCGCCATGATAAGCCATCCATTGGCATATGTCGCACCAAACCCCCGACAGGAATACGACCGCTTGCCGAAGTGCCACCTCCCCTCGTCGAGCTTGAGGTCCACGATCTCATTGACCAGGAGAGCCACCTCTGCAGTCGGCATCTCCTTGGTGCACGTGCGGCACGGATCTCAGTGCCCGCTCATCTGGCTTATCATGTGAGGTCGGCGTTGGAGTGGCAGGACCTGGCGCACCACGAAGGCGACCAGTAAGTCGGACGCCTTGAGGCCCTCCGACTCCGTCATCACCTTCAGGTGGGCGATGGCGGCGGAGGCGTCTTCCGACATGTGCTTCGGTTTGAAGCCCAAGTTGACGCGAGGCTCGGAAGGCGGCCCTGCCGCATAGGGCGGCAGGTTGATGAAGTCGCGCGCCGGGTCGGCGTTCTTCACATAGAAATACGATTTCTGCCACAGCTTCACCGATTGGATCAGCTTGATGGCTGGGAAGGCGTGCCTAGAGCCCGAACGCCACACCGCGATGTACGCTCTGCACTGTGCCGCCTCCTCTCTAACAGCGATGCCGAGTTTGCTGTAGAAGAAAGCTCCCAGAGCTCGATGGTGGGGAGGATGCTGAGGTACCCCTCGCACAGGCTGATGAAGGCCGACAGCAGCACCACCGTATTCGGCGTGAGGTGGTGCGGCTGGAGTCGGTAGAAGTCCAAGAAGGCACGGAAGAAGCTACTCGCCGGCAGGCTGAAGTCGCAGAGGAAGTGCGAGCAGAAGATGACGCGCTCGCCTTCCTCCGGCGCTGGCAAGATTTCCTTGGCAGGCGGCACGCGCACCTTGACGCGGTCCGCGCCGGGCAGGCGCCATGTGTCGCAGAGGAAGGTGAGGTGATCGTTGTGGACGTTGGAGCCATCCCAGTCGCCGGAGCGTTCCATGGTGACTCGAGGACTGCGACGAGCGCGCGTACTTGCGGCGGAGGAGAAGAAAGGGGGTCAGCGGAAAAGAAGCTCGGCGACGACGACGAGCCGCAGCAGCTCTACGGCGAGCAAGGAGTGCGACAGCGGTGGAGAAGAAGGGTGAGGGGAGGGCACGCGTGCCTCTACCCCTCCCCTCTCCTCCTACTTATGGCCCTCTGGCTACGAAGCCGAGGGAGCGGGGCGCGGGATCATGGGATTTACTGCGCCCATGACCCCACTACCCCGCGTTTACCGCACCGTAATGGCACATGGTAAAGGCACGCGGAATCCCAACCGCCCGCCTCGGCCGTAGCGGATCCGCACGCGTGCCGAGGCCCGGTAATGGCGGGCCCGGCCTGCTCCTGCGTCCCATCAGGCATGGGCTGGCAGGCTGGCCTGGCCAGCTAGCGCTGCGTGGCGCGCATGTGGCGGCGGCTAGCCAAGGGCCTAGCCAGCGCGCCGCGTGCTTCCCGCCACGACTGTTCGAATTCCACCAGTCAGCCTGTCAGGCCCCGGGCGACTCCTGATAGCCGGCACTCTAGAAAACAGACTAAGCAAGCAACCAAAACTTTACGAAGAGGGAAGCTATTGGGGCACCTCCACATTTTCAACCGTGGCGACCCGCTAGCTTCAGGGACAACTGTCGGAGTTATTGGCCATGGGTAGCCTCCTCCGCTCCCCATGACATTTCAAGGCATCAGGGCCGACTGTGCCCCTGAGGCCTCAGAGATTGACCGCCGCCTTCTTGTGGCCGGCTGGTCCGAGCGGCCGGCTGCGAGAAGGGCCGGCTCCTAGAAGGCAGCTGTGGGAGTCCTGGAATAGGGGGTCTCCGGACAGCCGGACTATCTCCATTGGCTGGACTGTTAGACTATGAAGATACAAGATTGAAGACTTCGTCTCGTGTTCGGATGGGACTCTACTTGGCGTGGAAGGCAAGCTAGGCAATACGTATATGGATATCTCCTCCTTTGTAACCGACCTTATGTAACCCTAACCTTCTTCGGTGTCTATATAAACCGAAGGGTTTTAGTCCGTAGGACAACATACAGTCATACCGTAGGCTAGCTTCTAGGGTTTAGCCTCTCTGATCTCGTGGTAGATCTACTCTTGTAACAGCCATATCATCAATATTAATCAAGCAGAACGTAGGGTTTTACCTCCATCAAGAGGGCCCGAACCTGGGTAAAACTTCATGTCCCTTGCCTCCTGTTACCATCCGGCCTAGACGCACAGTTTGGGACCCCCTACCCGAGATCTGCCGGTTTTGACACCGACATTGGTGCTTTCATTGAGAGTTCCACTGTGCCATCGCCACAAGGAAGGATGTCTCGTCCCGTCTTTAAAGACAGCACTATCGCTAAGGGAGCTCTAGCTATCGGCCAAACTCTCCGGCTAGGTGGTTTTCTTATGACCGCCTGTTCGGCCGCTGCGCCGACGATGACTTCTCGGGTCATCGAAAGAAATCTTCACGTCAACTCGGAACTCGCCAAGCAGTTAGACCCAATGGAGCTCTCTTCCCTGAACAAGCTCTTGGATCGTATCGCCGCCCTGGGAGTCGCTACAGACTACGATCAGATTGGGCATAAACCCGATCTAAGAGAAATTAACTCTCCCCAGGTCACCCATCACGTTGCAGTGGTGGAAGAACAATGCGGCATAACTTCATCTATCTTAAGGACTAGCTACGTCCGGATTCCTGATCCCCCCAAACCGGATACCCAAGGAGGGGAGGACGTCACTCAAAGCCTGAACCCAGAATCAGGCAGCGGGCTAGATTTACCGGAAAACGTCCAAGAATCCAAGCTTTCGAGTTTGAAAACTCCTTGGCCACTGAGCCTCAGATCGGGTGAGGATTCGGATTCAATGCCACCCACCCACCCAAACATATGCGATCTATCCCAAATTAGGCAAGAGCCCGAAGAAATAGTACACCATTATTGGGCCAGATTCCTCCTGGTCAAGAACAGGATAAAGGACTGCCGCGAGGAAGATGCAATTTCATTCTTCTGCAATAATTGCACGGACAAGGGAATCCTCAACGCCATAAGTCGTCGCGAAATTACACGCTTTGCCGACTTGGTGTCCATAGTACGAAAGTACTGTGCGATGGAAAGTGCCTGGAAAACCGAAATAAAATTTTGGGATAATCCGGCCCTGAATACAAACCCAGTCCGAAATAAAAGGGTGCATTATCACAATACACCTGGGTTAACTACCAAAAAGCAAAAGCCCTCTACGGGGCAAGGAACCGTACTGGAGGGATGGCTCAACGGACCCTGCAAAATTCATAGTACAGCAGATGCGATACCAACGCACAACCTTAGAGCATGCTGGATACTCCGGTAGGTGGCCAAAAGTGGTGAGGATCTACTCCTCCCAAAAACCACAGAGCACCACCCCGAGGACAACAGTACGGTCTTAACGGTCTTCGAGACCTTCGCGTCAAATAAAAGACGGAAGTGAACACTCTGCAGCACGTCCAAAATCTGCCACATAGAAGAAACAAATCCTTGGAGTGACACGGCTATTACCTTCAATGCCAGTGACGAACCTAAATTCCGAACAGCCCGAGTACCAGCCGCACTGGTCCTCAGTCCAATAGTGGACAGCTTTCGACTCACCAAGGTACTCATGGACGGCGGCAGCGGATTAAACCTCATCTACGAGGAAACTCTTCAGAAGATGGAAATAGACTTGAGCCGCATTAAGCAAAGCAGCACAACCTTTAGAGGAATCATCCGCAGTCGGGAAGCACACTGCGCCGGAAAAATCACACTAGACGTGGTATTCGGCACGCCGGATAATTACAGGTCCGAAGAAATTACATTCCAAGTGGCCCCGTTCAGCAGCGGATACCACACTTTATTAGGGCGGGAGGCGTTTACAATCTTCCAAGCCATACCCCATTACGGGTACATGAAGCTCAAAATGCCTGAGCCCAACGGAATCATCACTCTTGTTAGTGATCTGGACATAGCACTCTGCGCTGAAAATAAGACATCTACCCTGGCCCTTGAGGCACTATCCGAAGCCCTAGCGGCCGAAGAACTAACTGCGCTACGCTCCACGGTGAACAGGGACGACGTGATACTCGATAAAAGATCCAAGTCCACCTCCTTTAAGCCGGCGGACGAAATAGTCAAATTCCAAGTCCATCCAACGGACCCTACAAAAAAAGCTTCCATCGGGGCACAATTAAACCCTGATGTTGACGCCGCACTGCGAGAGTTCCTACGCGAGAACTAGTACATTTTTGCCTGGCACCCTTCAGACATGCCAGGAATCCCACGCAGGCTGGCTGAACACAACTTAAATATCCTAAAAGGATTCAAGCCAGTCAAGCAGGCTCTTCGACGTTTCTCCGAGCCTAAAAGACAAGCCATGGGAGAGGAACTAGCCAAGCTATTGGAGGCCGGATTCATCAGAGACATAAAACATCCGGACTAGCTAGCAAACCTGGTGATGGTACCAAAGAAGGACAAATCCTGGCGCTTGTGCGTCGATTTTAAGGACCTTAACAAGGCTTGCCCAAAGGATCCCTTCCCCCTCCCCCGCATCGATCAAATCATCGATGCTACCGCAGGACACGATTCATTGTGTTTCCTCGACGCATACTCCGGCTACCACCAAATCAAAATGGCAGAGCCAAACCAAACCGCAACGGCATTCATCACACCATACGACCCATTCTGCTTCAACACAATGCCCTTCAGGCTAAAAAAACGCCGGTGCAACATATCAGCGCATGATTCAGACATGCCTGGCAAACCAGATCGGCAAAACAGTGGAGGCATACGTGGATGACGTGGTCATTAAAACCAAGCATGTCGAAACTCTAGTAGACGACTTGAGGCTCACATTCGACAACCTCCGAACATATGACATCAAGCTCAATACGGAAAAATGCATCTTCGGCGTATCAGCAGGAAAGCTCCTGGGATTCATTGTCTCTAGTAGAGGTATTGAAGCTAATCCAGCCAAAATCTGAGTGGTGTCACAGTTGGCTACCCCAACAGACCTCAAACAAATACAAAAACTAACTGGATGTGTGGAGGCTCTAAGCCGCTTTATATCCCTCTTGGGAGAAAAGGCATTACCCCTTTATCGCCTCCTCCGGCACACTGAACACTTCGAATGGACGGACGCCGCCACAGCCGGACTCAACGAAATAAAAGCCATGTTGGCAACAAACCCAGTCCTGGCCGCACCAAACATTGGCGAACCAATGGTATTATACATTGCGGCAACTCATCAAGTGGTAAGCGTAGTGCTTGTCGTCGAGCGAGAAGTGGACGGACACAAATTTCCCATTAAAAAGTCGGTTTACTGCGTGTCCACTGTCCTTACTCCATGCAAATCGCGGTACCCGCATTATCAAAAGATAGCGTACGTGGTATTTATGGCATCCCGGAAGCTGCGACACTACTTTCAAGAGTGTTCGATAACGGTAGCCTCGGAAGAACCACTTAACGATATTATAAACAACCGTGACGCGACGGGTCGGATTGCCAAATGGGCCATTGAGCTCCTCCCGTTTGACATAACTTACAAGCCACGGCGAGCTATTAAATCACAAGTTTTGGCTGACTTCGTCGCTGAATGGACGGAAGCGGAACTCCCTAAAGAGTATGGCACATATTCAAACTGGATCATGCACTTCGACGGCTCCAAAATGTTGGCTGGTCTGGGGGCTGGCGTCGTTTTGACGTCCCCAACAGGAGACACTGTTCAATACGTACTACAGATAATGTATACAGACTCCAACAATGCAGCCGAATATGAGGCCCTTCTACATGGTCTCCGAATGGCAGTATCCATGGGCATTCAACGCCTAGAGGTGCGTGGGGATTCAAACCTTGCAATATCCCAAATAAATGGAGACTTTGATGCCAAGGATCCAAAAATGGCCGCTTATCGCAATGCCGTCCTAAAAATGTCAGCCCGGTTCGAGGGGCTCGAATTTCACCATGTGGCTCGGGAAAACAATCAGGCGGCGGATATCCTCGCCCGCATTGGCGCAATGCGGCGCCGTCCCTCCCAACATTTTTTTGGAAAGGCTTTTTAAGCCATCCATAGCATGGGAAGGGGACACCGGTAACAACAGTCCGGACCCGGCCAAAATACCCGATACTGAACTCTCTGACACAATAGAGGCCCCGCCACCGAAATAACACAATCAACCCACGAAATAATGCCCATTATTGCCCCGTGGACAGAACCATTCCTGGCCTACTTAACTAGGCAGGAACTTCCGGAGGACCAAAATGAGGCACGCTGCATAGTGCGGCGATCAAAGGCCTACAGGGTCCACGAGGGAGAATTGTACAAAAAAAGCGCTACCGGAGTCCTTCAACGGTGCATCTCCGAAGAGGAAGGGCGAAACCTTTTGGCAGAAATTCATGCCGGACTCGGCGGTCATCACGCCATAGCCCGGGCTCTTGTGAGCAAGGCCTTCCGTACAGGATTCTATTGGCCAATGGCCCGGGCAGACGCACAGGACTTAGTCCAGCGTTGCGCCGGTTGCCCGCTCTTTGCAAATCAAAGCCATATGCCACCCACCGCCCTCCGCACAATCCCCATTACATGGCCCTTTGCGGTCTGGGGGCTTGACATGGTTGGAGCCCTTAAAGGTGGAACCCACAAGAAAAATTACTTATTGGTCATGGTGGATAAATTCACCAAATGGATAGAGGCCAAACCCGTTAAAACAGCCGAATCCGGACCGGTGATAGATTTCATATCCGGGGTTGTACATCACTACGGCGTCCCCCACAGCATCATCACTGATAACGGCACGAACTTCACAGCCGACGAGGTAAAACTCTAGTGCAGCAAAATGGGCATCAAGCTCGATTATGCTTCAGTCTACCATCCACAAACCAACGGTCAAGTCGAACGAGCAAATGGTCTTATAATGAGCGGCATTAAACCCAGACTAGTGCGCTCCTTAACAGAGTCTGACACGCACTGGGTAGAGGAGCTTGACTCCGTACTCTGGGGGCAGCGGACCACGCTGAATCGTAGTACCGGATACACACCATTTTTTATGGTGTATGGCGCAGAGGCAGTCCTGCCCTGTGACATAATTCATGACTCACCTCGAGTGCGCATTTACGAAGAAAAATAAGCCGAGCTCGATCGGCAGGACAGTCTGGACACCTTGGAGGAAGAGCGCGAAGTAGCCAAAGCCCGTTCCGCATTTTACAAGCAAAAGGTCACAGATACCAAAGCAGAGAAGTACGAGCCAAAACTTATAACGTTGGCGAACTAGTTCTTCGGCTGCCGGAGAAGAAAAAGAACAAGCTCGAGCCCAAATGGGAAGGTCCCTTCATCATCAAACAAGTTCTGACCGGCGGAGCATACCGACTGCGGGATGCATCGACTAGTCGACTCGAGCCGAACCCATGGAACGCAACCAGGCTCCGAAGATTCTACGCCTAGCACCAGACGTTATGTTAGTCCCCTCCCTTTGTCCATTTTTTGCATATGCGTCGTCTGTCTTGTTTCCCTTTCTTTCTTCTATTCCTCTAGGCCTTCAAGGGTCACCTTGTGCCTCACTTGTACACTACAGAGGTGCTAGCCGCACTATCTACACCTGGGGGCTTCTTTCACAGAAGCTTAAATTATTTACCTGGGCATCATGCCCAACACATGCGTTATACTTCCACATGTACCTTTTTTCACCATTATATGCATCGATATGACTTAAGTTTTGGCCAAGCTGGGTTTCCTGGCTCTTGTATTTATGCCATACGTTCTCGTTAATTCGACTAGGGCATAAGGGGAGCACCTCTGTGATTGTTACCGCCGGGTCAGCCGGACGTGTACCTCAGACTGGGTGAAGCCGAAAGCTAGCGTTCTTAAGAGAATATTCGGCCAGTGAACAAAAGATGACTTTTATTTATTAACCATATCTGCCCCCAGACGTTTTTACTGCGCTTCTTGTCGTAGTCCGGACATGCACTTTAGGGCATGCCTACCCAGGGAAAGGAACCCTTAACGGAACTATTCTCTCTAGAAGATGTTTCTTACTACCCATGTAATATAACATAACTAGTTGGGCACTTGTCTGATAAAGCACTAATGAACCCTACGCCTAGTATCCACACATGCCCCGGTTCTTATATAACCGAGAGGGTATTCGGATACACTCCGGACTGTCGGGTCCCGAGGTTGAAGCGAAAAGGTCCGCCACGATAAACGATCTACAATCCAGCTAGAAGGCATCATATATGTCGCTTTATAATTACATAGTCAATTTGACTGGTTGAATTCCTCTTTAATGCCATCCAATAGGCTGTCTAGTCTACAGTCCCGTTGGGAATACTTTGCGGCCAATTCTACTTGGCCGTACACTAAATTCACAGGGATCTCCTTGCCATCAGGCCCCACAGGTCCGACTTCGGCCATGTGGTTCGGGTCAGCCTTCGTGTACTGTGTCTTCACCATCACCCAAGCTTCCCTGGCGCCCTGACGGCAGGCCGATATCTTCCATAATCGGAAGCGCCGCCGTGCTCCCTTCAGCTTTTCTGCAAGCTCTCCAAGGCCTTCGGGTATGGAGACGGACGGCCACAAGGCCTGGGCAACGCCTTGCATCACCTGCCGAACTCGTTCGTGCAACTGTACGAGCTCGGGAAGAAGATCACCCGTCGAACTAGGCATCTCCCCGGCAGGACGACCTGTTAACATACCTACAGACATAACTCTGTCAACCAGCTTCCTCGCCGAACTCTTTTTCAAAGTTCGTTCAAGCACTTACTAAATATGCCGCGTCGAAGCCATCGATTCTCCTTAACAGAGTCCGACAGTTGGGCACGAACATCTTTCAGTTCCATGCCCAGCTTGGTGTTGGCATCTTGGAGATCATTCTTCTCCTGCCTCACCCTTGTAAGCACGCTCTCACCAGCCTTCAGCTGGCGTATGAGCTGTTGCTTATCCGGATTCACTCCAACGTCATCTGCAATTTTATCCGGATGAAACAGCTTCTTACCACTGGTACTTCTTCTATTCTGCTCAATGGAGTCCCTGGGAGGAAGTTTGTTTGTAAGAAAGGAGTTAGACAGGGTGACCCTGTATCTCCCCTGCTATTTGTCATAGCTGCTGACCTGCTACAAACAGTGATTAATGATATGTACAGGAAGGGAATTCTGCATTTACCTATACCCTGCCATGATACAGACTACCCTGTGATCCAGTATGCCGATGATACTTTGATCATCCTCCCTGCAGACAGGATTCAACTCCTGGCTCTGAAGGATATGCTACAGGTGTTCTCTCAGTCCACTGGTCTGGATGTCAACTATCAAAAGTCCTTCATTATTCCAATCAATGTTGACTCTGCTGTAATGAAGGATTTAGCAACTGCTTTTGGTTGCAAAATTGGTACAATGCCATTTACTTATCTGGGATTACCTGTGGGGACCACAAGACCCAAAATGATAGACTTCATGCCACTGGTTGACTGTATGGAGAGAAGAATGACTGCCAGTTCTTCTTTCCTTAACCAAGGAGAAAGGCTACAGTTCCTAAACTCTGCTCTATCCTCTTTACCAATTTTCTTTATGGGTAGTCTTGCTCTCCCAGCTGGTATTCTCAAGCAGTTGGAAAGAATTCAAAGGCAGTGCTTGTGGAGAAAGCATAGAGATGAGCCTGCCCCATCTCTGGTGGCTTGGGAACTCATATGTAGGCCAAAAAACAAAGGAGGTCTTGGTATTCTTAATCTGGGGGTTCAGAATGTGGCTCTCCTTCTCAAGCATGCCAGTAATTTCTTGAACAAACGACAAATTCCTTGGGTATCTCTAGTTTGGGACTCATATTATTTTGAGAGAATGCCCCAGGGAACAAATGATTGTGGCTCCTTCTGGTGGAGAGATATTTGCAAAGTCATGCAGCATTTTAGGGACTGCTCCTGGGTACAGATCAATGAAGGGGACACTGCTCTCTTTTGGTCTGATAACTGGAACCTTGGCTCTGAAACATCTAGTTTACAGGCACGATTCCCAAGGCTTTTCTCTTTTGCCAAGGACCCCTGGGTCTCAATTAAAGAAATTTTCAACACCCAGGATCTGCACCAACTTTTTCACCTTCCCTTATCGGCTCAAGCCTTTGATGAGTTAAATCTGATAAAGGATTCAATGAATTCACACAGAAGAGACCCCAGCTCGAAGGACTGTTGGTTCTGGCAGGGCTCTTCCAAGTTTTGCAAGCCCAAGATGTTTTACTCACACTCCTTTCAGTTTGAGTCCTTCAATCCTTTGCTCTGTTGGATATGGAAATCCTCCTGTACTCTCAAGATCAAGGTCTTTGCTTGGATGCTTATTATGGACAGGTTAAACACCAAGGATATGGTTGAAAGAAGGCACTGGCACATGGAGGATGGAGTCCACTGTAGGCTATGCCCTTTGCAGGCTAGGGAAACCAGAGATCACTTATTCTTCAATTGCAATTTCAGTGTAAGGGTCTGGAATTATCTACAGATTGATTGGTCTGCTGGCACCTCCATGATTGAGCTGGTTACTCAGGCAAGGAGAGGTTTTGCTAGGCCTTTCTTTTCTGAAGTGGTATTCATTGCTTGCTGGCATATTTGGATCATCAGAAATGCCAAAGTGTTCAGAAATGAGAGGGCCAGTTTCAATAAATGGAGGTTTGCTTTTCGGTAGGATATTAGCCTCATGCAGCACAGGATCAGAGCTGCTTACAAGGATGACCTGCTCAAATGGATCTCTTACCTCCCACCCTAAGCTAGTTTTGTAGGGCTTTCTTTTTTTCCTTTTTCTTCCTTGTAACCTGGTTACTCCTTGTAATCAACTTGTTGTATCTGTTTTTTTTCAATAAAGTTTTGATCTGCTGTGGGGGTTTTGCCCCACAGTTCACAGTCAAAAAAAATGTTATCGTCAGATCGGCATGTAAAGCCGCATTCTGATATGATACTTATCATTTGACGGATATGTTACCAGAGGGGGTCTCTTTGGGCTCCCCTGTTGTGGCCAGTGCGGCCTGAAGTTGGGCTTTGCACTCCTCTAGCTCCTGGGACAGTTGAGTATTCTTTTCTGTAAGAACCTACATAACAAATGATCCTTAAATCAGTTATCCTAACTGTTTCAAGTCTCAGGGGCTACTGATATATATAATCATCAAATTTTCTCACCCGTATGTCTTTTACATACTGCTCCATGGCTCTGGCTAGACCATTTTGAGCGGCACGGAGGTGCGCGTATCCCGAGTTGAAGGCATCCAATGCCTCTGGGGAGAAACAAGCGTCACGAAGAACAGTCCGGCGATGCCTGTGGTTCATGGCACTTTCCACCTCAGAATGGGTGGCGGATAGTCTATCTGTATCCTCTGTCGGAGGAGCACCCGGCGCACGCCTTGTACTCGTTCCCACCTCTGAGTCCGGCCCTGGAGCCTGGCTTGTGGAGGCGCGATTGGTAGCCTCTCTGGGTATAGTCCGGCGAGCGCTCTTTTTCCTGAAAAGAAGGCATGGGCGTTAGTACGCCTCTGTAAATTATGTCTTGTAATAAAGACGGCGCGCCATACCGCTTCTCCGGTGCCTGAATCCGGACTGCGGATCTTTTCAGCCTGCCTGGCCTAGCGGCCCCTTGTTGGCTAGTTGCCACGGGCTCGGCCTTCTGCCCTGAGGACCTCCCCTGCAAAACACGGCTGTTATATGACAATAAAAAGAGCACAAGGACGGATCCCTTTTTAAGTGCTGGGATTTCGGTCTCAGGCACCTGTGAGGCTGGAACTAGCCCAGGGTAATCGGCCGAAATGGCCACCAAGGTATTGTCATTACTCCCTTGGTAAAATACCCCGTCGATCAGCTCCACGGATATGTCCGGATCCTCCTGGGAGGCCGGGTCAAGGGACCGCCCAGGGTCCTCGGGCTGCGGAGGAGGGCTGTTTATCTCCTTTACTGCCTGGCGCAGCTCCTGCGATGAAATCGCTAGAATGAATACTTAAACTACGGGAATACGAAACGGATGGGCGAGAAAAATCTCCGCTTACCCAGCTCGGAGGATTGTACAAGGAGAATCCGCCCTGCGGGTTGACACGGAGGAATTCCTCCTCTTCTCCCTTGTACAAAGTGGACAAGATCTTTATTAGATCAGCAGCCGATCCCGGCCCTTTGCGGCCGTGGCGGGTGGCGTCATCCTCCCCATTGAAATCCCACATGGGGTGGCCTCTATACTGGAGCGGCTGCACCCCCCGCATAATGCATATAGCCATGACCTCGATCATGGTCAATCCGGATCGAGCTAAAGAGCTTATCCGGCTCATCAGATAAAGAATGGCTCGGTCGTTTTCCTCCAGGGGGCTCCGTGGACGCCAGCTCTGGCGCTTCTTCAAAGGGGCGTTGTCAAACTCAGGAAGGCCGATCCGAATAGGGTCCGGAAGGGGGACATCTTCTATATAAAACCATTCTGAAGGCTAGTCTTCGGACGTCTTCTTCGGGGTCCCGGATAGGTATCCGGTCCCAGTGATACGCCACACTTCGGCTCCGCCCACTTGATATATTGATCCCTTCTTAGAACGGGGCACCAGGCAGAACAGCTTCTTCCACGGAGCGAAATGAGCCTCACAGCCCAAAAATAACTCGCAAAGGGCTACGAATCCCGCGATATGCAGCAGGGAGGCAGGCGTGAGGTTGTGCAGCTGGAGGCCATAGAACTCCAGAAGCCCTCGGAGAAACGAATGGATTGGGAATCCAATCCCTCTTACCAGATAAGGGACAAGGCATACCCGCTCTCCCTTGGAGGGATTGGGACGGCTCTCCACTTGCTCTCCGCCATTATAAGTGGCAAGCCCGACTCGAACCGGGACCAGGTACGCAGGGGGAAGAAATCCCTTGGACTGAAGCATCACCAATTTGCTGTGCGGGATGGAACATCTCTCCCAATCTCCAGGCTTGGAACTAGGGGTGCGAGAGGAGGAGCTGTGTCGACCGGCCATGGTGGAATGGATCTCTGTCGGGTACGCTCTGATGAAGACTCGGCAAGGGAGGATGATGTGATTTGGATATGAATCCTCGTCTTTTTAAATAGACGGCTCATTTACATAGCTAGGGGGTAAATGTGAAAACACCCTGGCTCTCCACATTCACTCGACACGTGGAAAGTAGCCATTATTGGGCGTAGAAGCCAAGAAGTACAAACCATCACAAGGAAACGGACATTATTTCGACAGGTACATAGAATTTGAAGAGGAACCCGCCTTGCAATGCCGAAGATAATACTGTGTGCCGGACTCGTCGTCATTGAAGCCTGGTTCGGGGGCTACTGTGGGAGTCCTGGATTAGGGGGTCTCCGGACAGCCGGACTATCTCCATTGGCCGGACTGTTAGACTATGAAGATACAAGATTGAAGACTTCGTCTCGTGTCCGGATGGGACTCTACTTGGCGTCGAAGGCAAGCTAGGCAATACGTATATGGATATCTCCTCCTTTGTAACCGACCTTGTGTAACCCTAACCTTCTTCGGTGTCTATATAAACCGAAGGATTTTAGTCCGTAGGACAACATACAATCATACCGTAGGCTAGCTTCTAGGGTTTAGCCTCTCTGATCTCGTGGTAGATCTACTCTTGTAACACCCATATCATCAATATTAATCAAGCAGGACGTAGGGTTTTACCTCCATCAAGAGGGCCCGAACCTGGGTAAAACTTCGTGTCCCTTGCCTCCTGTTACCATCCGGCCTAGATGCATAGTTCGGGACCCCCTACCCGAGATCCGCCGGTTTTGACACCTACAGCGGCCCCTAGAGGGGGGCCAGCTTCTAGCAGGCGGCCTCAAATCCCCTCAAAGTATGAGCCACCGTGAATGCGATAAGACGAGGTGTGGCTACAGAGAAGCCTACCACCCTCAAATCCAGGGAGGGTCGTGGCTACAGTGCGCCATACCGGCTGGCGATCTCCCGCACGGCGTGGCACTATAGCCCCTCCGCCCATGACATCACCCAAGACAGGAAGGACCCAGCTCCCATGACGGGCTGTCGGTACGGCCCTCAAGCGGCGGGTCCTACCAGCCCATGGAAAGCCAGAAGGCAGCAAGATCAGCTAGCCGGCTAAGGGGAGACCGGCTTCCAGCAAGCAGCCCTCCCCTTCTTAAAGGAGTTTGTGCACCGTCAGCCGGAAGAAATGAGGAGTGGCTACACTGAACAGCCACCAGGCGGCGGGACTGTAGCCACGCCTCCCCCGACCAAGTAAGCATCATTAGAAGCACGGCTAGAGTAATGAGCCGCCAGCAAGGTCCGCAAACGGCGGGCGCGGCCTGTCGGCCAAGTACAAGACAGCCGGCGGGGCCCACTAGTCGGTGGGCCCCAACTGCCAGCGGAGAAGCCGACCACAGGAGACACTGACGGCCTAGACCCACACTCGACCGAGTTACCATTGTACCCCTGGGGGTAGGCCTATATAACCCCCCAGGGCACCCATGTAAAGGGTTCAGATTCTTAGGCACATACACACATAGAGAGGGAGCTAAGGCTAGCCTTGTTCTTCTTCCTCCTCTAGAAAAACAGCTCAAGAAGCACCTTGTAGCCACTCTTGTCGAGTTAGTGATCATGCGGAGACCCCGCAGAGCAGGACTAGGGGTGTTATCTCCTAGGAGAGCCCCGAACCTAGGTAAGATTCTCCAGCGTGCATGTCTACGCCTCATCCCGTTTCCTGGCACCAGCGACGTCTTATTAGCCCCCTCCATGATAAGCCATCCTTTGGCATATGTCGCACGACACCCCTGACATGTACCTTATAAACACAAGGGGAACCTCGTTCTTTACAAGGCACGGTACTTGCTTAGGGACGAGCAAGATTTAAGCTTGGGGGAATTGATGAGTCCAATTTACGTGATGTTTTTTCTTTATATTCTATACCTACAAGCTGGGCTTTGTGGAATTTTACCGCATTCGTGCACTCCTTTTTGATGATAATCCTTCAGGTGACGTCATTTGGAGCAATATTCATTTAATGGAGAAATCACCCAAAAATGGCAGCGGAATCACGAATTAAAGGTGATAGACACTTTCCATAAAGGAATCAAGCAAGAAGGCCAAAGAAACAACCACCGCCGCACTTCTAGAGCGAACGACGACATTCCATGCGACCGCATGCGCTCGCATGAGCGGTTGTTTGGCGCGCCGCCGCCTCCGTGGGATCAGCTATTTTCACTCCGTCGAAACAGATCGTGAAGGGGCGAACAGAGACACCAGAAACTCATCTAGAAGGCAGAGCCCTAGCCTCTGAAGCCCATCCGAAGGGAGGATCAACTAGGAGAAGAGGGGGATTCCTCTCACCGCGCGAGGAATGGCATCATCATCAACATCCACATCATCACCACCTTGATCATCATCATCCACATCCTTATCATCTGCAACATCAAGAACCCTAGTGGATCCTTCGGTGTATCGGTTGAATCATTCCCCCATGTATTCCATTATCAACTCCATGATGATTGTTGTTCTTATGTGTGAGTAGACCCCTAGTTCTCGGGGATATGGATGAACCTTGGTATTGTGTAGGATCTCACACGTCTATTGCGGATATGAGATAACATGTTGAATGCTTTGTTTAATAACTTCGTGAATGTTATGAAGGGGCCCCACTCAGCATTTCTGCCTTTATTGGCCATGAAGTATATCACTCTCTTTGCATGGGTTTAGGACGTGGAGGTAATTCGAGGTGACAGTACAAGCCTACTGCTCCTAACCTTTACAAGTGACCGAGGATCACGGAGAACCCTTACTAAGACCGCGTCACGGGGAAACCCTTAATTATCATGAGTTTTAACCCTCAGGGGGAGACTATGATAGTGACGTGTGTGGCACGAAGTCTACCACGAGTAGAATGTGTTTTCTACCTGGCTCTGCCCGTCATAATCGTCAACAGTGGCTCAAGTATCCGACTCATGCTATGCTCATGTATAGTAGTACTAGAAACATACCAATGGGGTTTCCAGAATCCCTCGGAACGCCTTTTAATTTTATTGTTTCCGCCCTCACTCTGCTTCAAGTCTACAATTATCTGCAGGCACAAAGCTACATAATTCTTCATATGGGGCAAAAGCCTGATTCATGTGCTCCCTGTGGGATCTATACTCTTACTTCAAAAAGGCTACAATTAAACCTTGTGCACTTGCAGGCTATCAAGGGCCTGAACCTAGGTAAACTCGTGGTGTCTTCGCCTTACCATTTTGATCTGCAGTGCGTTTGCCCTTACCAAACAAATTATTGTACATCGGTGGCACTTCCAGGATAAGACCCCGATAGTTAGGTGGTTTCGCAGATTAGATTCTAAACCAAAAATGCAAAATGTTTGCCACTATAACAAGCCGCCCAATAGAATGATATAAAGGTTACGATAGGTATTTGCGAGGGGTGAGAGGATTAACCCAATATCGAGCTAAAAGTAGGTGCATGATCCATTATGTGTAAGAACAAAGGAGATATTATGGAGTGATGGCTTTTGGTGGTTTTGCCTGACGAGATACTATGGAGTGTTTGCAAGACTCCAAAGTATCAAAAAGTCATATTGGGGGATGAGCTCCAAGGGAACCCTATATTTTGAGTAGTGACAAAATAGTATTTTGAACTTTCAAAAAATTCTTTTCAGAATGTTTACTTATTTTATCCCCAAACTTTACACATGTGTAATATACATCCATATGATCATGTAGAATTCTTTTCAATTTTTTTAAAATTTAAATGTGAATTTTAACTATTTAAAATAAGTCTTCTAATGCACCTGGGCTCCAAAAATCCTCTCTCCCCAATATCTTTTTTTGTTGTACAACTTTCAATCTATTCATCATCAATCATGATAGTGCAACAAATAGCAGAAATAATAAAAATTACATTCAGATCCATAGACCACCTAGCGACGACTATAAGCACTGAAGCGAGCTGAAGGTGCACCGCTCTCATCGCCTCTCCCTCACGGTAGCCGGGCAAAACTTGTTGAAGTAGACAGTCGGGAAGTCGTCGTGCTAACCAGCGCACCAGAAAGTAACTGCCGCAGTTGAAGAGATGCTTAAATTAGAAGGATCCATCCTGTAGATACACAAACACAGACAAAAAAAAAATATCAGATCCACGTGGATCCATCGAAGACAAACACCAATCGAATCCTGCGAGATACGCCAGAGACAAACCTCTACGCGCCCTCCGATGACGCTAGCAGCACCACCGGAACGGGAGCTAGGCGGGGAGAATCTAATTCCATCTTTAGAGAGCCTCCGGTGCTTCGTCTCTTTGAACATGACTCGGAAAAGCATCCAAAAACGAAGCTCTCCGGCCGGCAAAGGCCGAAATCCACCATGCCTCCATGGCCCTAAGGCCACATGAGACGAGGCAGACCGGCGTCGGTGCCGGCGGGAGGCAGAAGAAACCCTGACGGCGGCTGGGTAGAAGCGCTTGAGATAGGAACAACGATCTTTCCACCGTGTCAGTAACTCCTTTGTTCTTGCAAATGAAAGAGGTATTGGAAGTGTGGGGTACAAAAGGGTTAGGGTGTTGTCAATTAAACCAATCAAGCCAACAGGTGGGTGAGGATAGTAGTGATTTTATAGCGAATTTCATAAGCATGAAGTTATTTTGTGTATGCAAGTTTTTTTTGCCAAAACCATCGCATTTTTCCGGTTTGGAAACAGTCTTTCAAGCAATAAGCAGGTTTCCTCGGTAGTCCAAAAGAAGCCTCTTATGAGAGCGTCGATTTTCTTCAAGACCTATGGATTCTGATTATGTCCACCCCAATAATTCACCTAATAATGGTTAGGCCGGCCTAATGCTCCCCTGTCTGCACACTTAACGAACTGCTTTCGCTGGAGAAACATACATGCGGGCCACTCCAGCGCTCACTTTTGTAGTTTGCCGCCATTGATGCACGTGGGGGCATGATGCAAAGCTACAATAGCTTGTTAATTGATGGCTCCTATAACTGAGCTCTGACTAAACTATGCGTTTCGTTTGAAGCAGATGCATGATCACCAACCCGGCCGCCGCATCCTTATCCTAGCAGTCAGAATCTAGGTATTATATAACTTGGATGCATTTTTAATTGTTTTACATACACATTAAAAAGTTTGCACGCGCATGTGTGTATAAGGGGGGGGGGGGGTGATTGGACCATAATGATGAGCCACTTGGTCATGGTTTCTTGTAGGGAAGCACAGGCTCTCGATCTCTCGCACAAGCTAGGAGCATCGTGCATTGAAACTCTGTAGTATATCGGTATGAAGTATGAATGACACCCCTTATATCTTTGCCGATGTTTGATTTTGCTGTGCTGATCATTTTAGTTACATCGATCGTTAGCAATTTACCCCGTGACAAGCTGATCCGCTCTCTGTACTCTCGGTGCAAAGGGGGACCTGCAAGCTAGCTAGCTAGCTAGCTAAAATGGACCGCATGCATTCTGATCTGGAGGAGTCTGCATATATCCTACTACTTACTTAACGTCGGTGATTAGGAGTCTATGAAAAGTTTTCCTAACGTGCCCAAAAAATATAGGTTGCTCGATCGGTGCAAGCAAGGAACAGAGGTGGAGTCGTGTCGAGGGAATAATCCAGGGTGTTGTAGTGATAAAAGGGCATGGAAGCTGCGCGATTAGTTGACACTACGCACGCATTCATTCGCAGGCATAGCTGGTGATCAGTTTGTTGGGCGGCATCATGTGGGTGCATGTGCTCGGTGCAACCACAAACAAAATAAGCTAGCGAGCTACCTATAGCCACAAGCCTACACCCATGCACGCATGCTCTATCTACTCACTGATCTCTCTTCTCTCTGAAAAAGATGGCGCCTACCATATGCATACAATAGATGGCGCCTACCATATGCAGATGCATACGATACGAACATCTGCCGACCACACAGCGCATGCAAGCTAAGCTCCCCGTCAAGCCAGCCGGCGAGCGCGCGCCGCGCCGCAAACCCGCAATAGAGAACCTGGCGCGCTGCGGTGACGTAGCGGCCGTGTCTCGCCAACCGCAGGAACGGTGCCATTAGAATACGCCGCGCCCCTATCTCTGTGTAGGTGGTTCGTGGCGACGCTTCGGACATTCGCATATGGGGGAGTGCTGCGCATGAACACACACATGATTGCTGCGCGTATCGGCAGGCGCATGTTCTCCCCGATACATCCCTATCAAAGCATAACGCAGAAACAACAAAGATTGCGGCTATATATGCGTGCACGCATTGCCCTGCGCGAACGATGCATGCGAGCTTTCGTTGAAGACTAGTCATCTCTTCTTCGGCCTCTTTTCTCTCCTTGCTGTGGCCGACGACCGGAGGAGGGGGTCGAGCTGGGCCGAGAAGAGGATGAACGGGAGTAGCAGGAGCAAGGCGGTGCCGGAGGCGGGCGAGAAGCATTTGCTTGAAGAAGATTCTAGGGTACTGGTGAAGCAAGTGAGGGAGCTGAGGAGGCTGGTGCCCTGCTGCCGCGAGCCGCCCGGGCTCGGCGAGCTGTTCCAGGATGCGGCGAGCCACATCGAGGATTTGCAGGTGCAGGTGAAGGTCATGAGGATGCTGCTCGACAAGCTCTCCGACGAGTGATCCAGTGATCCATGCGCGTGCAAACAATGGCAAATTTGTGGACGCTCTGCCGATGCATGAATGGACCCACAGCCACAAACATACTATTTATTTATAATCCCATTCATTGGTTTGAATTATTATTATTACTTATTTAGTTATCCTTCACGTTCGATAGGGCAGATTTTCTTGTTATGCTCTTTGATTCATCTATATGCTATCAGGGTGTGTGTATCTTCGTTGCGATTTCCAGTGAGTTGAAATGAATAAATTTGCACTTTGCTTCAATCTAGGCTGGCTACTTGTACGGTTGTACCGCACAGAGCTTGTTTTGTTGTCTATATCAGTTATGCAATGAAGGCCCGATTATTTTGGTGACTTCAATTATAGGGGTTCAAACGACACGAGTGATGTATCATCGTTGCATCGCGTCACTGTTAGCCACTACGCTGACTTCGAGTTCCGGTACAATTCATCGGGCGCGGCCTACTAGAAGGAAGAGAGCCGGCTTTTACACATTTCTTTAAAAAAAACCTCGGTTTTTGTATCTTTCTTGGTTTTCAATGCTTTTTTCCCTTTCTTTCTCCATTTCTTCTGTTTTATTCGGTTTCCGTCGGTTTCTTTTTCTTTTGTTTCTTTTCTTTTTTCTTCTCCTTTTCCCCATTCTTTTTGCATTTGTTTCTTCGGTTTTATTTTTCATTTTCATATTTCTTTGGTTTATTTAGTTTCTTTTTCTATTTTATTTTTTTGCTTTTCTTTGTGTCTTTTGGTTTTCATTCTACATTATTGTATATGTCAACAACATTTTTTGAATACACGTTTAACATTTTTCTGATACAAATATAACATTTTTATTACATAGTCAACATTTTTTCTATACACATTTTTTAAATGCTTGACTAACATTGTTTAAGCGCAAGATTAATATATTTTAATAAATGGTCAACATTTTTCCTATACACACTTTAAAAAATTTCAAATGCTTCATTAATATATTTTTTTCAAATACAAGACCAACATTTTTCTAATACATGGTCAACATTTTTTCTATTTACATTTAACATTTTTCAAATGCTTGATTAATATTTTTAATGCAATATTAATATTTTTTGAACACATGGTCGGTATTTTTTCTAAACACATTTATCATTTTTAACATGCTTGATTACCATTTTTCAATTACTTGTTCAACATTTTTTTAAATGCTTGATTAACATTTTTACATGCATGATAAAAAATCATCATTTTTTTCATACATGATCAACATTTTTTCTATACACATTTAATATCTTTCAAATACTTGTTCAACATTTTTTTCAAATGCTTGATTAGCATTTTTATATACATGATGAAATTTCTTTCATCATTTTTTTAATACATGGTCAACACTTTTTCTATACACATTTAACATTTTCCAAATGCTTGCTTAACATTTTTCAAACACTTGTTCAACATTTTTTCAAATGCTTGATTATATTTTTTTAAATACATGTTCTGTTTTTTCATACACATTTTTTGTATACATTTTTCATATACATGATAATTTTTTATACACATTTAGGATTTTTCAAATGCTTTGTCAATATTTTGCAAATGTTTATGTAGATTGTTTTTTATAATAAATTTATTTTTGAATATTTGGAAGTATAAACAGAACTAAAAAAAGCAAAAAAACATAATTAAAAAAACAAAGTTGTTATTTTCCACGCACCTGGACCGGCGCAACTTGCGACACCCCTTCAGCAAGGATCCCCTCTGTCTTGCTAAATGCAAGATATAGGGGCTTCCTTCAAACGAATGGGGACGACAGAAAACTGGGGAGATTCTATGGGAAAAGCTACAAAAAAACTGGTCCAAGACCGCTACAGATAAAAAAAAAGCTTTTTTCGGGAATCAGATAAAAATAGCTTAGTTGTTTAGTTTTTTTTAGACAATCTCGCGCAACTTTATTTAACCCGAGCTCAAGTTTACAGGTACGAAAGAAAGGTCACCAGGGTGTCCTAACCAAACATGGCGGCTCACCCCCAAATGTAAAACATGCTTTGCTAAATTGTGAGCCTCGAAATTCGAGCTCCTAAATTCATGAACAAAATTACAACTCTGGAAAGAATGACTATGATCAATTATTTCATGTAAAATTGCTCCATGGCTTGCCAAATGCTTCTGCTTGATGTCGTCCACCACCACTTTGCAATCCGATGCAACATGTATGCTCGGGATATTGAGATCCTTGGCAAGTGCTAGTGCCTCCCGAATAGCTAAAGCTTCAATCGTAGGAGGATCAGATATGTTCCTGAGGACAATGGCGGATGCCCCCTGAAAAACTCCCTCTCTGTTGCGGCAAATAGCTGCTGCAACTCCTCGGCCCCATGCAATCGCAACATCAACATTGATCTTTAAGAAACCGTCAGGAGGCGAAATCCAACACGTAGGGCGGACCATAGGTTGACCCCTTGTGTTGTTGCTTGACTTGTCCAGGGCATAAATATCGGATAAGTAAGATTGGATGAACAAATTTGTTTCCATAGGACTGTGGAAGATATCCTCATAAATCGCTTTCCTCCTTGCTCGCCAAACAGCCCAGAGCGTGACAACCAGCAAGACAAAATCCTTCTCTGGTAGCTCATCAAGCATCGAGAACAGCCAGTTTTTTGCATCGATCTCCTGGTTTTGGCTTACCTTATCTATCAAAGCCTCATCAACAAGGGCCCAAATGCATCTCGACATGGTACATTCCAGCAGGGCATGCCTCCATGAGTCCTTGCATCCGCACAAATTACACAAGTGTGTATCCGACATGTGGCGATGATGTAAAATGTCCGCTGTTGGCATCGAGTGTCGCACCAGGCGCCACAAGAAAACTTTTAGCTTGGATGGGACCCTTATGTGCCAGAGATCTGTCCATGCCTTTCGCGTCGCGCTCGATGCTAAATTTCCTGCATTAACATACATCCAGTTCTCTCTGTGCTCCTTTGTGTTCATGATCATATGATAAGCCGACTTCACTGAGAAATGGCCATTTCTCTCGCTGGACCATGCCCAAAAATCATCTACCGCCCTCATACACAAGGGTATCGATAGGATGGTGTCTGCGTCAAAAGGTAAGAACGTGGCCCGTATCAAATCTTCCTTCCAGGATGCTGTTGTGTTATCGATCAGCTCAGAAACCATCACAGGAGGATTTGTAACTAGTGAGGTGATCGGCCGCATTGGTCCAACCCGAGGCAACCAATTGGTCTCCCATATGCTTGTTGTGGCTCCATTCCCAATGCGTCTAACGATACCCTGCTTCAATATATCCCTGCCATTGATTATAGCGCGCCATATCTGAGATGGTTTGCCACCAAGTTCTGCTTCTAGGAAAGAATGGAGTGGGAAGTAGACAGCTTTGAGAATTCTTGCACTAAGGGAATTGGGCTCCTCAAGCATTCTCCACGCCTGCCGTGCAAGCAATGATAAGTTGAAGATCTCTATGTCCCTGAAACCCATGCCACCGAGATATTTTGGTTTTGTCATAACGTCCCACGTGACCCAACATGGCTTCCTCTTCCCCTGCTTACTTACCCACCCAAACTGTCTAATGATAGATGTGATGTTGTCACACAAGCCCCTAGGTAATCGAAAGCACGCCCTGGAATAAACAGGTATGGCCTGAGCAACTGACTTAATCAAGACATCTTTCCCTGCAGCTAACAATAGTTTCTCCATCCATCCCCGTACCTTCTCCCAAACTCTATCTCTCAGATATTTGAAGGCACCCATCTTTGCCTGGCCAACGTCTGTTGTCATTCCCAAATACCTGTCACTTAAAGATTCATTTTGAACATTTAGAACTTGCTTGATATTATCTCTCAAACTTTGGTTGCACCCCTTGCTAAAGAATATGGATGATTTCTCATGATTAATCCTCTGCCCAGAAGCCATGCAATATACATCCAGTAGGTTTGATACCTTTGTAGCCCCTTCAACACTTGACTTAAAAAGCAACAGGCTATCATCTGCAAAAAGGAGATGGTTAACAAATGGAGTTGTCGGTGCCACCTTGATCCCTTCAAAATCAGACGACTGAGAACTAGATTTCAAAAGGCACGAAAGGCCCTCTGCTGCAATCAAGAAAAGATAAGGGGAAATAGGATCTCCCTGCCAGATTCCACATGTAGGTGTAAAATTCTCTAATTTTACACCATTGAACAACACCGAGAAGGATACAGATTGTACCATAGACATCACTGTTTCGACCCAAGCATGTGCAAAACCTAACTTCTCCATCATGGCTCGGAGGTATGACCACTCCAATCGGTCATAGGCTTTCATCATGTCCAGTTTCGACGCACAATAACTGTTGGACTTAGCTCTGTTTCTCTTCATAAAGTGCAAACACTCATATGCGCAAATAATATTATCAGTAATCAACCGACCTGGTATGAAGGACGATTGTTCCTCAGAGATGATATCTGGAAGAATAACTTTGAGCCTGTTGGCCACCACCTTGGACGCAATTTTATAAATGACATTAAACAAACTGATGGGACGGAACTGAGAAAGTTGGGTCGGATTCAGAACTTTAGGTATAAGAATCAGGACAGTGTCATTAACACAATCAACTCCTTCCTCTCCTCTGACAATCCTTAGAACTGCTTTGGTCACTTCCTCACCACAAATATCCCAATGCCTTTGATAGTAATGAGCTGAGAAACCGTCCGGTCCAGGGGCCTTCGTTGGGAACATTTGGAAAAGAGCAGTTTATACTTCCTCATTTGTGTATGGCACTAGGAGCATAGCGTTCATTTGAGGAGTAACCTTGACTGGGACCGTCTAAAGTACCCGATCCATATCAGCAACGCCTACTGAAGTGTACAGATTCTTATAGAATTCAGTTACCATCCTCTTCAGCTCCTCTGGATCTTCTATATGTGTGCCCACAGTGGTCGCTAGTGCTTTTATCATATTCTTCTTCCGTCGTTGGCTTGCTCGTAGATGGAAAAAACGTGTGTTTCTATCCCCCGCCGAGAGCCACTCCAATCTAGCACGTTGTCTCCACATGATTTCTTCTCTATGGTACAACTCAACTAGTTTTTCGTTGATTTTCAGCTCTATATGAGTTGGTGCTGTCCGACTCGGATCGGCTCGCAGGCGTTCCAGCTCCAGCTTCAACTGTTTGATCTCAGCTCCTCCATACATACAGCTGGGTCCCTCGCTGTCCAACTCGCCGTAATTGTATCCTTCCATGTCTCATGGGTCTCCCACATCACCTCATATTTGAAATCTCTCTTACGATTTAGCGGCACTGTCCCTTGTAAATTTAACAAGATAGGACTGTGATCTAACGTGGCTGCTGTCAGGTGTTTCACGTATGCATCTGGGTACCTTTCATTCAGTTCAGCAGTGGCTGAAGCCCGGTCTAGGTGCACACGGGTGTAGCTCCCACCCGTCACTTTTTTCTCGTATGTCCAGAAAGGTCCTTGATAGCTAATATCCATCAACATGCAAACATCGACAACATCTCGGAAACCTTGAATCTGAGCATTACTACGTTCTCCTATTCCAACTTGTTCATCCGGACTTAAGACTTCATTGAAATCGCCAACACACACCCACGGAAGCTCGCTCAAAATGCTTATTCCCTTCAACACATCCCATGCTTGGTAGCGTAAGTGTGTTTGTGCCTCTCCATAAAATAGTGTCATTCTCCATTGGTCATCACCCGGTTCATCCACTAAGCAATCAATATGATACACCGAAAAACCGCGAATCTTAATCTTTATTGGATTATTCTAGAAAATTCCTAACCTACCACTTCTCCCTTGACTACTTACAGCATAGCTATTATCATAACCAATTGTTCCTGCTAAATTTTCTACCCTAGTCCTTTCTATTTGTGTTTCAACGACGCAAAGCAGGGTAGGGGCAAAATTCCTCGCGAGATCGCGAAGCTCTCTAACTGTCGCAGCTTTGCCTGCACCACGACAGTTCCAGCTTAAGATACTCACTGCGCCCGGCGGCGCTCCTCGGAGGAGCCCGCCGATGAGGCATTCATATGGTTTTTTGTGGCATTCTCTTCTCTATCCCCAACCAATTCCAACGTCCTTCCTGCTTCAGCTTCGTTGCTCCCCTTCTTCGGCCTCTTATACTCCTTTCTTGGTGACACATAGACAGGCGGGAGCGGTGGAACTAGAGTCTGGTTATCTCTGACCACCGGTGATTGCGAGGTCTCTGACCCTCCTTTGGATAGACTAGTCTCCGACGAACTCACCATATTTTCAACAGAAGTGTGTTTGTTTGACGGAAGCACCTCTGTCGTCTTCAGTCCCACAGCGGCCGTATCCGCTGCTAAATCTTCCTCTGCTCCCTCCTTCGGGGCCGCCCTGTTCTGTGTCTGGTTCTGCTGGGAATTAAAACGCAAACTCTGGCTTGGATCAAAGGGTTCACGGCCCCTCCCACGTCCCCTTGTCCAATTTCCTCCTCTGCCTCGCTGTGATGCAAAGTTACCACGGTTGGGCTGCCTGAAGCGTACATTGTCAGCTAAGATAAAATCCCCCCATGCAAAACTGGATTCATCATGCTCCCCTTCTCCACACTCCTCATGCCAATGGCCAAATTCCCCAAAATTGTAACAGAAGGTAGGCAAGTTTTCATATTTCACCTGGTATTTGATCCTCTCCTCCCCCTTTCTGCCAGTGACAAAACGCTTGATCTTGGCATGATGTCAATCTTCACCTTTACCCTCACAAACTCACCAAAAAAGCCTGCTGGGAGCTTGAGCCGGACCTCTTCTACCTCCCCGATGCGTGATGCCAGGCCTCTTACTGCTGGTTCAATCAAGAACTTGTCCGGGAGACGATGGATCTGGGCCCAAACCGCTAGCTTGTCCAGCTTGAAAGTATCAGGGTTTCTGAAGCCATCATACTCCTCCATGATTAAA
This sequence comes from Triticum urartu, assembly GCF_003073215.2. Lineage (NCBI taxonomy): Eukaryota > Viridiplantae > Streptophyta > Magnoliopsida > Poales > Poaceae > Triticum > Triticum urartu. The sequence continues at coordinate 429,615,279 of NC_053025.1, forward strand.
GCCTGCTCCTTGAACGGCCATGGTCCATCGATCACAGCCTTCTTCGAATCTCCTAAACATCCAAACTGCGTTATGAAGAGGTTTGCTTCGATCCTCCTCCATACCACCTGTTTCCCAGGATTCCAGGCCGCCCTCATATCATTGTATAGCGCGTTGGGGCTGAAAGTTCTTGTCGTATGTACCCGCGCAATCGCAAGCCACTTCGCCGGTTCCATCATATCCGACAGTTCTTCCTCCCAGATGAAATCATCTTCCTCCTCCTCCTGTAGGGTGAGCCTTGCCAGCAACTCCTCCACCAACTCCTTCCCCTATTTGTTCCGCGATCTTGAACTGTCCCCCATCGCTGTCAATCCGATCTCAGCACCGCGAACCCTAGCTGACCCACAGTGCAAGGCCGGGCAGGATCCCTGTGATCCCCCTTTGTCAGCCCGAGATTAGGGTAGTTGGATCCGGCCTGGAACGGAGCTAAAGGTAAATTCCGGCGGCGGCCGCCGCTTAGTTGTTTAGTTGCCTGGTTGATAGCGAGACCTCCTCATAAGTGCCTCAGGCGCCACTTGGCTAGATGATGCCCATACATAGAGCCCGCAGACCGAGGCCCATTAGCATGCTCGAACCTCGGTCAATGGTTGACCCGCTGACGGTTGACCAGTCAACCATTGACTTTTTGAAAAATTAATTGAAAATTACAACAAAAAACGCAAAACTAAAAAGTTGTGACATAAAAAAGAGTTGATCGGTTTAAAAAAGATCACAAAACTTTAAAAATATGAATTTCGAAAAATAGTTCATGATTTTGGAAAGCAATTCATGGATTTCTAAAAAAAGCAGATTTCAAAATTTCATCAATATTGAAAAAAATCACGAACTTAAAAAAATCATCAATTTTGAAAAAAGATCATGAATTTGAAAAAGTTATCTACGTTAAAAAAAGTTTCATTAATTTTGAAAATATTGTTCATGAATTTAGAAAAAATCACGAATTCAAGAAACAAAATCATGACTTTGAAGAAAATAGTTGAATTTTAGAAAAATCACGTATTTAAGAAAAAAATCCCAAATTTTAAAAAGGTTCATGAATTTGGAAAAAAGTTCATGCATTTGAAAAACTGCAAAAAAAAAGAAAAATAAAAGAAAATAGAAAAAAAGAAAAAAAAGAAAGGAAAAAGGAAATCCCAGGCAACAACCAGAAAATCAAAACACATAAAAAGATGGCTGGGAAGATTTTTTTTAGAATCTCACAAAGCTTTATTACGGCGACTCAATGTTAACAATGATGAATACAAGTTCGTCGGGCTAGCCTAACCAAATATGACGGCCAAACTCTAGTGTTAAAGCATACATTGCAAGGCTATTAGCCTCGACATTTGAGGTTCTAAATTCATGGCTAAAGATACAAACCGCAAAATCTCTAGCTCTAGAAACTATTTCTAACTAGAACACCAAAATTAGCTCTACTGTCTGCCTTAATAGTATCAACTACCACCTTGCAATCTCAGGCAACCACAATCCTTGGAATATATAGATCATCTGCGAGAGATTGAGCCTCTCTAATAGCCAAAGATTTCAGGACTTGGTGATCAATGATTATATTGAAAACTATGCGTTTGGACTCCGTTTGATATGGATATTCTACGAACTAAAAAACAAGCAAAAAACACCAACTGGCACTGGGCACTATGTCAATAGATTAGTCCCCAAAAATGATATAAAATTGCTATAAAATGAATATAAAACATCCAAGAATGATAATATAACAACATGAAACAATCAAAAGTTATAGATACGTTGGAGATGTATCATGAACGACTATCTATGGGGTAGTTTAGCCTCTTTGTGGTTCGGCAGGGGTATTGCACAAAGTGCAAAGAGCAGGTCCAGCAGAAAGCGCAAGGATCTTTACCCAGGTTCGGGCCACCTTTGAGGTGTAACACCCTCACTGGTACGCGTCGGTGCTATACAAACGGTTTTAACCCCTTTCCGCGACGGCATTTAGAACCATCGCCAAGTGAGTGTGGGCGATAGGGGGGTCCTTCCCACATGACCCAGAAACCATCGGGGATATGCCCTCCTGGCACACACACTGGGCAAAATGAGGTCGTGTGCGACCGGCGAGCGCTCAAATACGGAAATACGTACAATAGAGCTAAAAACACAATTATACAGACGAAATTGATTCCGGTCGCAAGTACATCCCACACAGTCAGTCCCCGCTAAACGTTTTCGTTCGTATGTACATCCCACACAGTCGCTCCAAGGAAAACGTTTTTGTTCATAGGTACATCACACACAATTTTTCCCATTAAATCATTTGTGATAGTGTTCCCATTGCACACGATATTAATAATTTTATCGTTTGCGTTATTTAATGCATCACACACGATGCGTAGAAGAAACTGTGTGGCAAAGGCTGTCCATCACACACAATTTTTATGTGGTAAACGTTTGCGCAAGGTGGCCTAATGCAAATAGTTTTCAAGAGAAAGTCGTGTGTGCAGTGGAGATTGATCGCACACGTAGTAGACCCTAGAAACGTTTCTGATCTCAACGTATATCGTAGACGTTCCGCTTTCGCAAACCGTGTGCAGTGTAATACCTAATTTAAAAATCACATGTTTTGAATTTGAAAGTAGACAATCACTTATTTCATATCCAACCATGTTTATTACAAATATAGGTTCAACCACGAATGCATAATTTGATGCACAGGTACATATACTGAAGAACTACAGAAGCACCAAGTAAAGAATGATGAACCACAGTGGTACTAAGACTGTAAAGAGAGATGCGAAAGACATTCTGGTTGCTGAAGAAGGTGAAGCGGAATGCCCATATTATGCCCTCCTCCATGAGTAATGCGCGCACGACTCTAGGCCAACCCCTTGTGATGGTTGCCCGTCCATCCTTCACTGTCTTCATTAGGACTTCTCGATGCTCATTGTACTCTGGATGAAATACTTTAACTTTCATTGAGTGTCCATCAATCATGTTCTTTGCGAGGTAATCTTAAGTGAACTGCTTCGGGAACAACTGGAAACGAAAAAGATTCAGACATTGTTGTCTAACAACTCATTATGGGCAGTAAAAAGAGAAGGCTGCAGAGTTGGTAGTTACCATCCTACAGCTCACTGTTGTGTTGGATAGAGCATAAACAAATAATTTGCTAGCCACCATTCGTATCTTTTTGCTAATAATCCTTATCAGTTTCCTCACTTGATGCTTGAGGGAGTCCTGGATTAGGGGGTGTTTGGATAGCCGAACTATACCTTCAGCCGGACTCCTGGACTATGAAGATACAAGATTGAAGACTCCGTCCCATGTCCGGAAGGGACTTTCCTTGGCGTGGAAGGCAAGCTTGGCGATACGGATGTTCAGATCTCCTACCATTGTAACCGACTCTATGTAACCCTAACCCTATCCGGTGTCTATATAAACCGGAGGGTTTTAGTCCATAGGACAACATACACATCAACAATCATACCATAGGCTAGCTTCTAGGGTTTAGCCTCTCTGATCTCGTGGTAGATCTACTCTTGTACTACCCATATCATCAATATTAATCAAGCAGGACGTAGGGTTTTACCTCCATCGAGAGGGCCCGAACCTGGGTAAAACTTCGTGTCCCTTGCCTCCTGTTACCATCCGGCCTAGACACACAGTTCGGGACCCCCTACCCGAGATCCGCCGTTTTTGACACCGACAATGCTTGTTCTTCAATATCTCATTGCCCCATACGCAAAAAGGGTCGATGCGTGGATTCTTGCCAAGCATATGTACGTACAAGCAACAAGTCAATATTAGAAGATAACTAGTGTCCATGCCTGGATCTATATGCACTACATTATGGAACGACGGGGGGAGTACAAGCCGAGGGATGAAAATAACCTCGGCGGAAAATGGTGGCCACTCCTGTTGTTGTCATGCATAAGCTCTGTTCGAAAAGGCAGTGCCTAGGAGGCGCTTAGGCACGCCTAGGCGCTAGGCAATGACCAAACGCCTCGCCTAGGGCATAAATGAAGGTCTAGGCAGGGAAAGCAAGGAATTGCCTACCCAAGAAAGAAATCATGCCACATACTGCACAGATATGTCAAGCGGGTTATATTCCAGTGGGAGTAGCCGGTAATTACCTTATTCATATGCCCTAAATTAGTATCAACACCCATATAAAAGTCACAAATATGCTTCGAGTAAAAACTATATTACCGCCTAGGCCGCGCCTAGGGTGCTTAGGCACCGCCTAGGCACTAGGCAAAGGCCAACCGCCCCGCTTACGCCTACCGCTTTTCCAACCTTGTGAATAAGTAGTGGAAAGGCATGATAAGTACAACAACCTTAACATCAAACAAATATAGCAAAGGTAAACAACATCATCTCCAAATGATAGCTTGAATGTGTTGGTTTCAGCATGTTGTTAAAGCAAATATAAAATGGAAGGCAATGTTACCGACAGCAGGCTTAACAGCCATCAAATATTGCAATTCAAATTGGTATTGTTGAAAATGAATAGAATGTAGGTAATGCTTAAAGATCACACTGGATAAATGTGTAAAACTGAAATAAAGGGAATGTGTTAACTACACCAGAAATAACTGGAACCAAATATAGTCGTTCAAACTGGTATTGATGTAGTCAAGCGGCACAGTTCCGACTTGCACATAATGAACAACACATTGTGAATGACTGAAATAAATAAGGCATAAATGACCAGTATAACAACCAAATATAGCCATTGAAAACTGTACAGAGTCTCACTGCAACCAACCTAACAAGCAAATACAGATAAACAGGGCATATGCTTGAAAACTGGACAAATGCTCACTGCAACCAACCTAACAAGCAGATAAACATAAACAAGGCATCTGCTTGATAACTGGACAAATGCTAAAAAAAGCAACCTAACAACCAAATACAGATAAACAAGGCATCTGCTTGATAACTGGACAAATGGTAAAAAAACAACCTAACAACCAAATACAGATAAACAAGGCATTTGCTTGATAACTGGACAAATGTTCACTGCTACCAAACCAAGAACCAAATACAGATAAACAAGGCATCTGCTCGATAACTAGAAAAATGATCACTCCAACCAACCTAACAACCAAATACAGATAAACAAGGCATCTACTCACAATAAACAACCAAATATAGCCATTCGTGAAACTGAAGTGGACAATTCATACTTAAACATCACATGGACCTATTGAACAATACATTCTTGCATAACTGAAATAATTAAACACGACACAGTTAAAGCACCGCACGACAAATGCTACTACAACAAAGGGTACGGGTTGGCAAACTAGAAAAAGGTAAGATTTGTTGATAGAATGTTGCCTCACATTTCATGGACGGGATCCTTCCAGTTGGAAGAGCACAGACCCATGGTGCGCTCTCTGAT